>NC_064765.1:1952500-2252500 GCF_011397635.1 Epinephelus fuscoguttatus
AGTTCACAGACAACAGCTCTGGCGGACATTCCTGCAGTGACCATGCCAACGACATGAAAAACAAATCCCTAAAAAGTTGTGACATCTGTGTTGCTGTGTCATGTGATCAAACTGCACATTTTAGAGTTTACTTTTATTGTGACCATCCCAAGACACACCTGTGTAGTGATGATGCTGTTTGATCAGCATCTTGATAGAGTATGACACACCTGGAAGGTGGTGGGATTATTTTAGAAAAGGAGAATGAATACATGAATACAAAAACCAAGAAAAGCCAGGACCAGTGTACACACTGTCAGACAACACTAAACAGAAGGCAAATGGAACAAAGCAGCAAGAGCATCATACAAAATCAGATCATCACTGAGCACGACAGAGTTCATGGATCACTCATGAAGGTATTTACTGAGCAGCACTGAAATAAATCAAGTAGTAATTTAACAAACGTTCTTGCCTTCTCTTTCAGGCCTTTGCAACAAAACTGGCAAAATCAAACACGTCAGAACTTAACCAGCTTTGGTCATCTGAGCACCAGAAGATGTTTAAGTGATTACAGTCTGTACAGTATAAAAGAAAACGGGACTCACTGACACATAATAAATTAATTTGTGACAAAAATTTAAGAGGAAGTTATAGAAAGAATGCGTTAAATAAACTGTTAGATCTTAAACTGAAACCAGTAAAAAAAATAGGAGCAAAAAAAAGACATGTTTAAACCTGTTCAGTGTCTTTCTGCAGTTTTCTAATTGCTGTTTATTCCACATTTATACAGTTAAAGTCATGAAACAGTTTGAGAGCTGACAGATGATTCTGGACCTCTGTGAAGTAACGCGCTGCAACAAAAGCACAAATTTGTATGACAAAGCTTCGGTTCAAAAGTTCACAACATTAAAAATCTATTTCTGTTTTCCACATGTATATACTAAAATACCGTGCATGCTAATGTGGCCGTGTGTGTGCTGATAATGAGGCTCAGTGTGCACATCACATGTGCGCTCTCACGGTGATTGTGCTTGCATAAGCTCTCAGATTCACCAGGTGACTCCTCCAAAATATTAATACATCTAAAGAAGCAGGACGGGCAGAGAATCAGGCCAGTGCACATTACTGCTAATGATCTCTCTCAGCAAAATCACACACACACACACACACACACACACACACACACACATATTACAGGCATACACACATAGACATGAACACTGAGACGTCTACGTGACCTACAGACAGACTGAGCCTCTGCACGTACTTATACTGCGTAAAAAAACAACCTGTGTGTGCAGATGAGAAGAACAAACGCACACACAGCTGATTAAAAATATGCAATATTTCTTTGTCATCAGCACCAGTGCATTCACGTATCGCTCCCTGGCAGAGAGGAGGCAGCAGGAGTGTGGAGTCAGTTTTCTCTGGGTGTTAATGGGGGGGGGCTCTGTGATTCAGACCCAACAGAGCTGCCTCATCACTGCGCTCTCTAATAAAGAGAAGGCTGGACTGTGGCACAGCTCATTTATAATGTCCACCTGTCGCATTAAGCTGATATGACGACTTATATCAACAGCCACTTTATTAGGTACACCTGCTCAACTGCTTGTAAACACAAATATCTAATCAGCCAATCAGGTGTCAGCAGCTCATTAACATGACACGATGAAGACGAGCTGCTGAAGTTCAAACGGAGCATCAGAATGATGAAGAAAGGTGATTGAAGTGCCTTTGAACGTGGCATGGTTGTTGGTGCCAGACGGGCTGCTCTGAGTATTTACTGGGATGTTCAGCACAACCATCTCTAGGGTTTACAGAGGATGGTCCCAAAAAGAGAAAATATCCAGTGAGCCAAAATGCCTTGTTGATGCCAGAGGTCAGAGGAGAATGGCCAGACTGGTTCAAGATGACAGAAAGGCAACAGGAAGTCAAATAAGCACTGGTTCCAACCAAGGTGTGCAGAAGAGCATCTCTGAAGCAACAACACCTTGTCCAACCTTGAAGCAGATGGGCTACAGCAGCAGAAGACCACACCAGGTGCCACTCCTGTCAGCTAACAACAGGAAACTGAGGCTACAATTCACACGGGTTTTCTCACCAAAACTGGACAATAGAAGATTGGAAAAACCACATTCAGATGGAAGCATGGATCCATCCTGCCTTGTATCAACGCTAAAGCACCTTTGGGATGTGCTGGAACAGGAGATTCTCATCATGGATCAACTGTGTGATGTCATCATGTCAATATGGACCAAACTCTGAGGAATGTTCCAGCACCTTGTTGAATCTGTGACACCAAGAATTAAAAAGGTACTAGCAAGGTGTACCTAATAAAGTGGGCGGTGAGTGTATATCACAGAACTATAACAATTTGTTATTGTCTCATTCTGGACGATTTAACCTGTAACAGTTTTCTCTTTAACATTACAGCAGGTACTGTGTTAGATCACTGTAGCTATGAGCTCAATCAGCTGCCATGATGATGATTTTTTTCAGGTGTTTAGTTCACTGTCAAGCAAAGACACTCATCCAACAGTTTCTCATTTGAATTTCCTAAAACTTGTTGACTAAATCACAATGCAAATCATGGCATAATTATCACATCTTCCTCACAACAAGGTAAGAAAAATAAGTTTCATGGAGCTGAAACAGTGACAGGAAGTTTTAGCAACAAAAACAAAATTTGGCTTTGAAAAGGAAACATGCACTGAGAGATAAAACACCAAACCATCCAGGTTTTATATTAAAAAGTCGGAGCAGACAGAAACAGATTTAACTTCCTCCCTGTTTGGGAGATCCAGGTGAGGTGATGGAAGTCGTTACCTCATGCTGGATGTGTGCTGATGCCAGGCCGAGGAGCAAACTGTGGGTCCAGGAGAGGAATGTTCTTTGTATGCAGATCATATGTAAATCAAGCTGTCTTTGCCAAAACACTGACAGGAAGCTGAAACTGAAAGAAAAAAACAGTCAACATAAAAAAAATGACAGAAAAAGTCACATGAAGAAAAAAATTGAAGACTTAACAAAAAAATAACTTCATTCACTGGGCCGACTGCCGGCAACTTTTAAGGTGGAACGTTAACTTGTAATGTTACTCAATGCATGAGTTGATGACGTGAATCCATCAGCACACCTTAAATTTCACTGTGACAACTTTGACCATCACTTTAGTTTTTATATGACACACACTTTTAGTAATGACTTTAAAAATATAGATTCATTTGGAGCGGATTATGTGAAGGTCATATATTCTAATCCTCACTTCCTGTGGGCTACAGCAACACTAAACCCCTGAGCTTGCCTGAGAAGGACTAAATGCACAAAGCTGCTATTTTGAAATATCCCATGGAGAGAGACTCTCACTGCAGCCTGTTCTATTTTGTTGTGAAAATGTGGGCGTGCAGCCTCGTTCTGTGGACGATAAACCAGGTGCAGACTTCCATCTGTGTCACCGCTGATGAGGAAATACAGCGAGTGCTGGACGGAGCAGTGAGTGACAACAACCCCGCCCACATTTAAGAGGACTGTCTGAACACACCGAGGGTCTAGGTACCATGTCTGAAGGCTTACTGCTGGTTCCAGAGGGACTGGACTGAAAGGGTTTGGTGGCTTTAAAGTGTCTGACATAGGTTGTGCTGAGCTGAAACAAAGAGCACTTCCTGGTTCAGAGTTCATCTCTTTGACTTGTTATAGCAATCAAGAAACTAAAGTTTATCACAAAACATTTTTATAATTCAAGGAAATGGTATGTAAAATGTGTAGTCAATGTTTTTATGTTCATATGACAGAATTAAATGCTCAAACAACAAAAAAAGTTATGTTAAACATAAGTTCCTGTCACACAAGGGTCATGTGACACATTGATTTAGTGTCTGTTGTACTCAAACCTTTTATGTTACTATATTGAACCAGTCTGAAGCAGAAACTTGGAAAAGAAGTAGTAAAACACAGAACTGAACAAACTGCAGTCAGACCGGATGAATGAATATGAACGACAGAGGAAGACAATTATAGCAGAGCATGCAGAAGGGTCCGTCATGCTACAGAGAGTGGAATGAAATTTGTTTCGACCACCGTGCCGCTGCCTCTATAATCTCCATATGAGTTTTGTTTAGGAGGCTGACTTCACTTGGACCCTGTTAAAAAAGAAAAGTGCACTTTTCTACAGCAGCTCGGAGAATGAGCTGTAGGCGCGATCGAACCCTAAATAGCTACAATCAATACCAGGCAATAAGACGAGATGCACCTCCAATTAAAGCACAGTGTTGGCACCGGAGGAACGAGGCTTGAGCAGTTAATAAATGAGCCATACAGGAAAAGTTGGCAATCACAAGGCGTACTTAGAGGCTTTCATGAGACAACAGCTGTGATGGAGAAATAAATGAGCTCTATAGGAATCTGAATCCAAACAATAGCTGCAATCACTAAAGCGAGTGCATCGGCCCATAATGATGCGTCACGAAAGGCAGATGAGAACATACACGCTGACATGAAAGACAAGGCGACAGCCATGTGTGCAGCGTCTGCACCCGAACGCCTCTCTCTTACCGTCTTCATGTTATTAGCTGCCTGACGACCACACGCAGACACAAGTGAAAAACAGAGCTTCTACTAATGTGTCCTCTACTGTGATGAAAGCCAAGATACAAAGAGTTTTACAGACAAAGGAACTGGACGGAGGTAAAGACGGATTTGGAGTTGGTGATTATCATGAGAACATCAGCTGTCTGCTGCTAACAAAGATGAGCCTCTGTAGCATTTTCAGTTATTTTGGATGCAGACTGTGTCTTTGTAATACACTAACCTTTAATTTCTTCTACCCTGCTGTGACGCTGACCTCTTCGGTCGACATCACTGTCTTTCAGAGGCAGTAGCTGTTTGACACAGGAGATCAGTTGGTACCAATCATGTCATGCTAGCTTGTCTGGAAGGAGTTTAAATAAGGCTCCAAAGTTAGGCTAAACTTTGGTGAAGGAAAAACTGGCATGGCCATTTTCACAGATGTCCCTTGACCTCTCACCTCAAGATATCTGAATGAAAATGGGTTCTCTGGGTACCCACGAGTCTTCCTTTTACAGACATGCCCACTTGTGTTACTTTCGCCTTTTGTATTTGAATATTTCTGCGTTGTTTTTGCAGATGATGTGGTTCTGTTGGCTTCGTCACACTGCGACCTCCAGCATGACCTGGGGCGGTTTGCAGCTGAGTGTGAAGTCATCCGGATGAGAGTCAGCACCTCCAAATCTGAGGGTCTCTGCTGTTAAACAGTGGATTGATCCCTCTGGGTTGGGAAAGAGTTACTGCCTCAAGCGAAGGAGTTCAAGTATCTCAGGGTCTTGTTCACATGTGAGGGTAAAATGGAGAATTCGCAAATTTGCACGTCAAGATTACATACAAAGTCAATGCAAAGACACGATTAGACGCGAAATCGCGCCGGGCAGCGCGATAGACACGAAAATCGCATCCAACGCCTCATCGCTCGAGTTGAAAATATTGAACTTTTGAGGCGAATTCGCGTGACGCTGTGCCGCGAAAGCCAATCAGCGTTGAGATTCTCCCGATGTCACTGGACGTTGTTGACACAGCAATAAACTGCTACTCACCGGAGACAGATGGACAGGCGCTCCGCAGCTGAAATGGAGCGGCTGTAGTTGGTGTCCTGCCGGGAGGTCCTGGCGTCAACCCTCGCCAACAGGTCCTCAAACTGGGCCCCACTCAGCCTGAAGTACTGCTGAAAGCAGCTATCATCCAGACAGAGTTCCTGGAAGAGGTGGTGAAACTCACCGAGCTGGATGCGTTTCTGCAGGATAGGGTGAACCCAAAAACGACGGCGTTTGGCCCTCCGACGCATTTGGGACTTCAAGAGCAGGTACAAAGCAGCGATGGTGGATGGATATCTCAGCCATGGTCGTCAGGGGCTACCCGGAGCTACATGATACTACGTGTCTACTCTTCAGAGACTGCAACAAAAAGGAGCAGGCTTGGGTGAAAGTCGCCGAGGAGACTGGTCTACTTGGTAAGTTCTGTAAATATGTGTCTTTTATTAGCTTGCAGAATGGTTGTACTATGAACGTTAGCACTAGCTTAGCTCCAGTTAGCACAGCCGGCTTCCCCCCTACTCACGCGAATGAACAAAATGGCGGGCGGCGCGTTACTCGCGTTACGAGCGATTAAATCGCGTTCATCACGTTTGGTGGGAACACACCATAAGAAGGCGGCATCTGCGGTGATGCAGGTGTTGCGCTGGACCATCGTGGTGAAGAGGGAGCTGAGCCAGAAGGCGAAGCTTTCCATTTCCTGGTCCATCTCCGTCCCAGCCCTCACCTATGGTCATGAGCTCTGGGTAGTGACTGAAAGTATGAGGTCACAGATGCAAGCGTCTGACATGAGTTTCCTCTGTAGGGTGTCTGGGCTCAGCCTTAGAGATAGGGGGAGGAGTCAGACATCTGGAGGGAGCTCGGAGTAGAGCCGCTGCTCCTTCATGTTGAGGTGGTTCAGCATCTGATCAGGATCCTCCTGGTCCAGCTGGTAGGAGGCCCCGGGGCAGACACACTGGAGGGATTATATAACTCATCTGGCCTGGGAACACCTCGGGATCCTCCAGGAGGAGCTGGAAAGTGTTGCTGTGGAGAGGGACGTCTGGAGGACTTTGCTTAGCCTGCTGCCCCTGAGACCCAGCCCCAGATGGGATGAAGAAAATGGATAGTTGGATGCTCACTGAGGTCCCGAAACAGTCTTGGAATTGCATAAATTGGGTCTGACTGAAAAGTTGAGACTCGTGGATTCAATGAGTCCAGTTTTATTCATGTGTGATCTCATTCACCCCAGTAGTAGCCATTTCATTGGAAGGAGACAAGGGCTGCAACAGTATGAGATTTCCATGGTGTGATAACCGTCTCAGAAAATATCTCAGTATTACAGAATTATTATTATTATCATAAGTCAGAATGACCCTTAAAGGAATTAAAACAGAAGGATTATTTTTGGTTGAACAAACTTTTTATTACTTTAACTGAAACTTGAAACCATCTTTTAAATGAAAGTTTCTATAAAAAGTAAAATAAAGAGTGACATCTGCGACCTCTGTGAAACCATTTTATTTTTTAAATGTGAGTTTGTGTAAAAAGTCTCACTTTTGAAAATAACTAAAATAAAGTTGAGATTCTCTGTCCAGTTGCATTTTTTTCAATATTGTAGATAGGCGAATGTACACCGTATAGTAACTGTCAATCTTAAAATCACAGTTTACCTTAAAACCAGAATATGGCTGCAACCCTCAGGGAGAACATTTTTTGAAACTTGAACTGAAAGTATAAAATTACTTTTTGTGACCTTTAAAATAATCACATCTTCATGAAACTTCATATCCACAAACTAGAGAGGTCAGGTATTCAGATGATGGATGACTTTCACAGGTATTTGGACAATATGAGGGTTTCTGAGGACTGAAGTGATCGTCATACAATTGCCGATACATGCAATTCTTAAGGAAATCTAAAATGTGCAAAGTTTTTGATGCCAAATCAAAGCATGGATTTTTATATGGTGTTCCTCAAGGTCTGACTGTCTTTGTCGTATTTTTGAGAGATTTTTCACAATTTTTCATAAATTCTTAAATGGTATCAACTCAAAAACTGCTGCAACTACTCATGAAACATAACTGAGAATGAGAATTGCTGTCGAATACTTCTATCATGATGTTCTGAGTCCGGACACACTCCGAACTTTCAAAGTTTGAACAGGCACCTCACTAAAACACAATGTTTATTAGAGTTGACAGTATGAACAGTTTTCTAACTAGAAAAGCTCCCCACACAGATGCTGAGCTGCGTCTCCAATTAGCCCCCATGTTCCAGCTTTCAGATGATGTAAAACACTTCTATGTGGCATATACTGTTGACCTGTTAACTCTCCCTAAAGATCCCCTGTCCACCAATCCACCGATCGAGTTATGGTAGGGAGGGGTGGAAGAGGTTAACAGACGAGTATTAGAAGAAAATCAAATGAATAATATATTTACAATTGATTCTTACTGCCACGACAACTATGGCCCACATTCACAGATAAAAACACACGAATAGAGGGAATGGATTTCTATTTCCAAAAGTTACGCACTAATCAGACCCTGGTGAACGCGTGTAACCAGATAATAAGTGATGTTATATATAGTGAACTCATAACGTCTGCGCCGACAATAAACCCAACCTGGTGTGTTTTGGCAGGAACAGTGGAGAGGAACAAACCCTTCAGTTCTCTCAGATGGCTCGTGTTAAATGGTGGGAGGTCGGCCGCAGTTGGTGAAGATAAATAAGGAAACTCTAATTAAATTGTGTTTCATTTAGCAGAGTTATTTAAGTACATGCACATCAAGTGTCACTGTGCTTCTGTTTTAGAGTCACAGAGGGAGCACGACCTCTGTGAAGCACTGACACCACGGGCCAAATGGAAAAACAAATGTCATGTGTTCATCTCATCCCACACAGAAACTGGTAATTATAAAGGAATAATGTGCCGTGAGAATGTGAGCTGTGAATCTGAGTGAGCTGCAGCTGAAGGACGAGAAGTTGAGGGATGTTTTTCTTTTAGGCTGCTCACCAGTTTAACTGATCAGATTATTATTTTTGCAGGCTGCACAGTGTTCTGAAAAAAATTAAACATAACATAAAATACAGTACTGCACTTTTCATAGATCTATCAAAGCACTGGACTCAGTCAATAGTGGTATTTTATCAGATAAATTACACTCAGTTGGAGCAGATGAACGGTTGTTTGGTGACCATCTCAAACAATTGTTCGATGTGCTGGAATAATAATAATATATGAACATAATAATATATATATGAATTGTGGATTGCTTCTCAGACTTATTGTGTCTGGCAATGACCTCAGTCAGTTTCTAAACTGTTGTAGTGCTCCTGTTTAAGTTGTGTTTTTGTGTTCTGTTTTGTTATTTTTATTTATTTGTAATTCTCTGCTTTCATGATTTGCTGAGTATTTTTGCATTTGGTATTTTCTTTTATTTATTGGAGCCTTTTTGGTTCACTTTTATTGTGTTATGATTTGTACTGTTATTTTAAAATGTTGGCGGACCTCAGGAAGAATAGCTGCAGCCTTGCTGTAGCTAATGGGGATCCTAATAAACAATAAACAATAAATCTCTCACACAGAACTCAGGCATTTATCTCCTACAGCTTTAAATCAAGTCCCCTAGACATTAGTATAGGTGTTCCACAGGGATCAATTCTTGGTCCTCTTTTATTCACCATATACATAAACATCATTTCTTCTACCCCAAATTGTAAAGTACATTCTTATGCAGATGACGCTGTTTTATCTTCTCTTAATCAAGCCATCAAAAATCTACAGTCTGCTTTAGATACATTTCAGATCTCTGTTATCAAACGTAAGTTTGATTAGTTCCAGGTCAAACCAACTGGAGTTAGACTGAACCGAACCAAACAGGGCAGGTGTGAACACATCCTAAGTCACTGCGTCTCCTGACAGAACAGCTCGGCTGAATTTTAGCCTGCTTGCACATTTTTTCAGCTGAACATTGTTGAAACAGCAGCTGATGCTAACATGTCTTACCTCATAACATCATTGTTTACATACATCATGTGCTCTGTCTGTTGAACTGTATTTTCTCCATAATCAAAAAATATTTCCCCACTGCTGATTTATTCCCAATTAAATAACTTTATCTTTATCATCTTTCTCTCGGCTGCTGCTGTTTGACAGTGACACAAAATTTTAAAATAAAGGTGTAACCTAAAGATGATGATATTGGATCGTTGATCACTGAATCAAAACATCAATCCAGGTCTATGGATCATTACTCCCCTAATAAACACCTGTGACTACTGCAGAATCATCTGAACTGAGTGTGAATACCAACTTTAGCCTTTCCCATTACATTAAACAGCCGGATGTTAGCATTTTTTATGCAGTGGGAAAGGGGTTTCATATGATCAATGGTTCGAGCAATCACAACTGACAGTGTTTGTGTGCGGGAAGCCAGTGAGGGATCATGTCATGAATCTCATCTTATCATCAGACTGAGGAGACAAAGGGAAAGTCTCCGTGCTGACACACTTTATAAGAACACTTTGTATTTTTCCAGAGTAAATATTCAGAACACCCCAGACACAGTTATATTATTACAGCACTGCAAGTGGAACACAAGGTCTGTCTTCACCTGAGTACACACACACACACACACACACACACACACAGTGTTTCTCTGAATACATTTCTAATCCTGGAGCCAGGTCACAGAGATTGCAGCATCACTATTACAAAGGCCAGGTCAGTATGTACTGTATGAAGCTCTTGTCCTTCTCCCTCTCACTCTCTCTCTCTCTCACACACACACACACACACACACTGGAATACACAGTCTCTATGTCTCTCATCATCGCCAGCCTCGGGCGTCCTGCCTTCACCGCTCTGCACGGACACCTCAGCAGCCATATGCCATTAGGGAAGAGCCCACAGCAGCAATACTCATAAATATTGACTTGGTTTCAACATGTCCCTCAGGAAGTGTTCCAAACAGCAGGTACTGCATTAGCACACCAACAGCAAACACAACCCACGGTCAATACAGCTGAGCTGCCGCGGCTAAGCTAACTGTCTCACCACTCCTTCCTGCAGAAGGAAGACGAGACGCTGCAGAAGGCCTGCGGGGCGTGAGGTGCTGTTACAGAAAATATTTAATTAGCAGCTGCAATAAAAGTCTCCCCGCTGAATGATCACTGTCATCTGTTAAGCATCTCGCAGGGCTCGTGGATTTCTGCAGAGCTTTTTTCTTCTTTTCGTTTTTCCACACCAGCAGTAAATGAATCGCTGTGACACCTGAAGAAATTCAGGCCTCCAGAACCAAGCGTGATTCTCCTGAGCTGTGGTGTAATGTTATCAAACGAAACACTGTTCATCACACCGGCACCTGAACACATCCAATCCAGCGCTCCGCACTCGCTCCTCCCTGTAGGTACGCTTAATTAAAAGTGTTTTCTCACCCAGTGCAGGTAGAGATTATATGTGGCCCTCTTTTAATCTGCCAGGGACGTCTCCTGGTTTAGGCTTGTTAATCAATCTTATTTGGGTGTTAACTAATTACATTCTCCTGTTGCAGAAGATGGGGAACAGTGAATTATTGGAGGCAGAGCTGATTTCCTGAAGGTTGGGAGAGCAGTCAGGTGGAAGAATTAAGTCATTCGCTAATGAGAGAAAATGTGATTTGTTCCTTCCACTTGGTTCATCAGCTCCTGCCGAGAGCTGCTGGCGCGTCGACCTCCCCGAGTCGATGCCTGGACCGCCACGTGGGGATAAAGGGTGGCCTCTGAGGCAGGGACAGTAAAACACTCCACTGTTGGTGTGTCAATAGTGTTTTATCCACCAATGATTTAATGGTGTGAGCACATTAAATTGCTTTGTGCTAACAGGCCTCCAGACTTTACCATCTGTGAGCTTTTACATGCAGGAGGGATAAATCCTGTTTCTTTAACATGCACATACACTGAGAGGAGGACACCTCTGTGGATAATTCAGCTCCTCAACAATGAACACTGAAGGAATTCTAACCAGGAGAAGTTTCAGCTGGTTGAAAACTGCAATCCTCACAGATCCTCCTCAGCTCTGAATCAGACAGTCTTATATAAAGTTACAAACCAGAGTGTTTCAGATTCATCTTTTTCTTACACGTTCTGACAGAGGAAAAGTCAGACGCATCTCTACAGCTGAGACCTTAACCGTGTCCTTCTCCTGTCTGTCACTACAATGCGTCGCTCCTTATTTGCATAAAGTCAAACTCAGCTTTCAAGTGTTGCTAAGACACCGATCTCTCTCCACCAGCTGCCACGTCACACTCTGTCGCTCCTCGTATCCCTCCGCTCATTTCAAATGAACAAGTGCCTGTCGCTCTGTCTCATGATGTCACTGCCGGTGTGAGCACACACTCAGAAACAGTCAGATCAGCTGTGGAGACGTGAGTTCAGTTAGTGTGGTCAGTGACAAAGAATACAGACTGCCTGACGGATGATAAAAATGTAAATACATAAAAGAGAGAGACATGTCTCCCTGTCAGGTCTCATGGTGGCGGCTCCAGGGATCCAGACTCTGACAAGTTAATTAATCCTTTCCATTGACCGCTGGAGAAGAGTTACACTCTGAGCCACATAATTTATTCTGGGCTCTTTTTGTTTTAGAAATTCCCTGAAACATTATGACAGCAACCAAAAAAATAAATGTTTTAGCAAAGCAGCCTACAGGACGGACATCAGACTGACAGTTTAGCTATTAGTGTTTGTTCCATCCTGATGGTTCGGCTGATGTGCAGCACGTTGGGCACTTCCTCCCTCTGTAAGTCACATCCTAATGTTTTCTGTGTCCGTGACACATCACAGAAAACATTTTAGAAACTTCATGTGTTGACAACGAACAACTCAGATGAAAAGGGGCTTATTATGAGAGGATGAATCTGCCTCGTTACAGTCGGCTAGAGTAAATGTTTAATTAGAGACGAAGCACTGAGGGACCTGCTGAAACCTAAAGTATTATTGTTACTTATGCAAATCAATAACTAATAACTAACTCGGACTCCGGGGTTTTTTTCGGACCTCATTGTATTGCGGAGTTTTGCACAGCGGCAACCGGATCTTTGCTCTCAAACCACAAAAAAAAATGTGATGGCACAACAGCCTCCTTCAGTACATTATTCTATGCTTTCTTTTGATTTTCACATTGGCTAGTCATCCTGTTTATTTGTCTTCTGATTAAATCGGAACCATTGGACCCGCAAATGGACCTGCAGGTCGGGCAGCAGTGATCGTCTGTTAAATCAGTCTGTAAATGATATTTTGATATTATTATTATAATCTATTAATCTATAATCTGTTATTGTCATGGCATCCGAAGGTACAAGAAACTTGTTGAAACTTTAAACAATAATTTATTGTACAAAACGGGGCACCAAAAAATATGTTAAAAAAAAGTTTAGCCCTAGTTAGGATGTTGCATACCTTGACATGTTTCGGTGGAAACCACTCAACTACCACGACACTACTGAGAGGATCAGCAGGAGGAGAGTTTGTTAAGTTAGCTGTTAGCCGTTAGCAGTTAGCGGCTAGCTGTTAGCAGCTAGTTACCATTACCTTAGTAGCCGATGGACACAACCAACAGATCATGGACGTTGCATTGACTTAAACTGTGAAGTGTTCAGGCCCTACTCAGTAAAAATGAGTACTGGGCGAAGGTAAAGTATAACGTTCTCATGATGTGTTCAATGTAATCTTGTAAAATGTAGCTTTTGGAGAGAAACTTAAATAAATCAGCTGAAGGAGAAATGTGTCGATGTTTTCACAGCACTGTAAAACAGATATTAGAGATGGATTATGATGCATCATATTTAGTAAAAATGCTTTTTGTTTATTTTTTAAAGATGTGTGATTTCTATGTTTCCCTGGAAACAAAAGAAGAGTAAATAACAACTAAAACAACATAAACACATGAACAAATATAAAAACATCAGTATCAGCTATTACCCAAATTGTTACTTTAGACGCTGGTGTCAGTCTCAGCCCAGAATTTAAATATTAGTGCGCAGGTTCAATTAGTAAATTAATTTATACATTTTATTATTATTTTACGATGTTATATGTTATCTTATTGTTTGTTGTCTGAACAATCTGTGATTTTTTAACTTATTTATATGATTATTATAACACACGTACAACATGTTACTGAAAGTAAATCAGCACATATTTTTATCTTATTTTTTATTGTCAGCTACATTGTTTACTTGTATTTTGGGAATAAACTTGCAGTAATTTGTTAACCTGCAGCAAACTACATGTGTTTATGTTGTTTGTGGGGTTTTTTTATGTTTATCGGGGGGTGTAATCTTGCCTCAGGCGCCACGTGCTCAGACCTTGATTCCGATTAACTTTGAATTTTGTCTGAACCATCTAAAGACCTTCAATATGAAAAGTTACTCGGGGCTGTTCATGAAACATTCAGGACGCCACAGTTTATTCCACACGGCTGAAGTAAGTCACTAAACAGACGTGTTATTCATACTTTTCTTCCTCACTGTTGGTTTAAGTCTCTGCGTCTCCTGAGAGAACAGCTCAGTTGAGTTTTAGCCTGTATGAACGTTTTTGCATCCGAAAATTGTTGAAACAGCATCTGATGTTGTAGTGAGAAGTTAGCGCAGTGAGATGTTCGTCCAGGCTGGTACGTTGTGTTTTTCTCGTAACGTCGATGTTTACATACAGCATGTGATTTGTCTGTTGAAACGTATTTCCTCTTTTCTCTCTGCTGCTATCATTACCTCCCTGGCCCTGTTTGACCATTAACGCAGATTTTCAAAATAAAAGCGTATCCTAAAGATGATGATATAGATGGATGTCACTGTGCATCTGTGATGTTGGATTGCTGATCATAGAATCTATATATCGATCCAGATTGATGGATCGTTACACCTCTAACATTTACATGGTGTGGTCTAAATGTTATTTACAGCAACATGACATAGTTCCTGTGTTCTCTGGCGCCACATAGTGGGCACAGGAAGTGGTACAAAATTTGCACTATGTCATTTCCAGCCGGCACTACACACAAGGAATACTTTAAAGATCCTGCACATAGTGGCAAAGTTTAATAGAAATGAACAGCAGAGCTGACCGGTGTCCCACCAGAGCCCCTGACGACCATGACGGTGCGAGGGTCCGTTCATCACTGCTGGCAGCCTTAATGATATGTGTGGTTGTCTCGGAGCGTCGGAGCAGACTCGGCCTCACAGAGAGGGTGACAGCTAGAATCTACAGTGGCAGGCAGGAGCGCCACACTGCTGTAGGAAAGAAGTGAAATAACAAGGACCATAATTTATTGATTCTTTTATTCTTTATTTTATTTATAATTCAGGAATCATCTGATTTCTGTTTGTTATCTGGCGGCAGCAGCAGCAGCAGCAGGCTCTGTGTGTTTTGTGCATTCCCTCATTAATAAGTGATCCAAATGGTATTGCCTATTAAACACTTGCCTCCTCTCTGTAGTGATATTCTGAGCACATAGCACATGGTGCAGAGAGAAGCTTAGGGCCTTCAAGGATTCCCACTCCTTCAGAAGATGGTAAATAATACATCTTATTGGATTTGAGGGAAGAGCTTCACACTTTGCAGAGGAAAATATCATAATTCAAATATGTGTGGCGCAACAGGCCACGGCAGGGACACAAAGGGATAAAATAAATGCCAAAAAAATGGTGTCAGTGAAGTTTCATGTTGTCATTACCAGCAGAGATAACTGTGCTGTCCTCTCCAGTCGAACACACACTGCTCTTGTTCCTCCTCTTCCTCTCCTGAGCAGTTTCAGCTGCTGCATAATTGAATGTGAAAACAGTGTATTATTCAGTCTGCGGGGACTGAATTGAAAAACATCAGAAGCTGGGAGATGGAATAACATCTTGGACCAGGCTGGGTGTTTTTCTGAGACTGACCACATCACTGAGCAAATGTAACCCAGAGATCCAGAGGGGGCGACCGCTGAAGCGTGACGACGTCCTCGGCTGTCTCTCCCGTCCCGACAGCCGCCCTGATTTATTGTCATTCACTGAATACCAGGATTCAAAGGCGGGCGTACACTCTTCACCCTCAGAGCGCGAGGTGAAGGAGAGGCGACGCCACTGTTTGTGTCTCTGACTCGGCTCAGGACTTATCTCATTATGTGACTGATTTTAGAACTGAGTGGGAAAAAGAGACGGCGAGGGGGAGGCTGGGACTGGCGGGACGAACCATTAACTCTCTGACCTCCTCTAAATATTTGGGTTGGACGGGCCGGGCGGCGTGTCTGGGCTGCAGCGGCTGCGCTCGTTGTGTGTTTTGATTTAATATCAAAGGTAATCCATGAAACTGGGAGGCTTTGAACTTTTCCGCAGCGCGTGAAAGGCCGCCATCCTCCTGGAGTATATCTGGGTGAACAGCAAGGCAGGAGCCACTGAGTGAATATACCATGACGTTTATTTAAGTGGACGGTCTAAATAAACTGTCTCAGTCAGAATGCAGGAACTCTGAAGGACTTTTTCACCTGTCACAAACCGACAAGACAGACCTGAGACTGTGTTTTATTTTATTTATTCATTTTAATGTCATTTATTTGAAAACGTGGGAGACTTTCTGAAGATCGAGCCGAGAGAGAAAGGACCTGATTTTGGAGATGCTTCTTAACTGATATAAAGAGGGCTGGGTAACGCTTATAATTCATTTTTCAGAGGAGAGGTCACTGTCAAATGTCAAGCAAGGTTTCTGGCTGCAGGTTTGACATTTCCAGACGTGAGGCAAAGATAGGTTTGTAAAATAGTGATGGATTTACTGTCATTAAACTGGAGATGGTTTTGGGGCATGCAGCACTTTAAGATTGCCCTCTTCACTGGGTTTTAACAGAGCATATGTTTATGTATCATCTGCATACAAGCAGAAGCTTGTATATGCAGAACAACAAGGGGCCAAGGATGGAGCCTTGGAGAACACTCCATCCTTGGCCCCTTGTTGTTCTGGGTAAGTTGCGTTCATATCAGGCATGAATTAAAAAAAATTCCATGAGTGAATTACATGTAGAGTCAAAGTAAAGATGCAATTAGACGTGAATTTCTGCTGGGCAGTGCAATGGACGTGACTTAAATGATGCAACTTATGCAAGAGTTGCAAAATCTGAACTTCAGCAACCAATCTATGCCACGGTAGCTAATCAGCACTGAGATCATCTGGTGATAGCTGCAGAAGTACATTCATCAACTGTGGGACTTCACACGCGTACGAAGCAAGTCAACACAAAATATTCTAGCATTCAAACTTACAGTAGTAATGAAATGTGAAAGTGTGCATCTCCTGTGATGTGAACACAACATAAGATTGATACTAGAAAGGTATCACAATACCATGCCGTTAAAATCAGTACATTAATCTTTTAATAAGAGCTGCGTTTCCTATGAGCTGCGTCGATGTTTGACAGCACCACTCTGCTTCCACTTCCTGCAAGCACAGTGAGACCATCCATCGCTGACATAACCAACAGTCAGGGCGCGTCCACGGGCACAATGAAGCCGTCTCGCCAACAGCCGTGCCGACCTGTTCAAAGAGCGACAGGCTGAGCTGCTTCCACTAATTTGCCACCTCCAGTCATTAAGTGAAGGGAAACCGACAAAGAGGAAGTGGTTTCCAACCCGATGGTAGGGGTATGAAGCGGTTGCCTCCATAGGAAATGACATGTTTTATACTTTGATAAACTCCTCCCAGAGCGGTGACCACATCCACCTCAAATTTAGTAAGCTTAGTCACAAGACCTTGATGATGCTTAGTTGTGAAGACTGTGAGTTTACATTGAACAGCATTGGCTTATTCCCCACGACACAACTTCGACGTACCTCGTCCAATCTGCTCCAAATTTCACTTGTTTCATACGACTGCAGGCCTGAAGACATCGACATGTCAATAAGGCGTCAGTCCATCACCATGTCAGGAGACTGCCGACCCAACTACCAGCAGGTGCTCGCAGCACCACCACAGCAGATGCTAGCCTGCCGCCAAGTCCATGAGCACGTCAGGAGATTGCTAACTCAGCTAGCAACATCGCTCCATGAGAAACAGCACATGTTAGCAGCATCACAGGAGCTCAGGCACCTGAAGAAATAACTGTAACATCACAAGAGGAGGAGGTTTTGACTGATGCAGCAAACAGCCAACAACAGTAACACAAGGACATTTTGATTGAGAGAGGATGTATCAAGTTAAAGGAATTGATTTTCCAGGGACAGAAACTTTTCTGTGAGTCATTATAGTCGGACATTAACAAATGGAGAGAGTCTGAAAAGGCCCCGGCTCGTTCATTCAGTCGGCGAGGATGTTACACTTTGCTTTTGTTGGAGACATTTTTAGAGAAGTTAGAGAAAGTCAGCTCTTCCAAGAGACGGTGTTAAAGACTAGAGAAATATGTCAAGCATCCTCAGCACCCAGAAAAAATCAGCTGAGCAAAGAAAATTACTGAGGAAAATACTGAGGGTAAAATTTCCAGCTACATCTGAGGAATTACATGTGTGGGGAGTTAACAGAGGAAGTACAGAGCATTTTGTCCAAGTTCTGTATTTTTTTATTAGAGTTTTAGTTCATTTTTATTTATTTATTTCAGTATTTTTGTTGTCTTTTTTCCCTTTCTCTTTCTGCACTTTTCTATCTGGAGTGAGTTATTTAAGAGGTGTAGACAAACATGGATATGTGCATGCACAGAAGGACACATAAGCATGGATACTACCATGTTGATGTAACTGATTTAAGTATAGTATCTAAAAAACCTTTATTGGTTTAAAAAAATTGTCCGAGTTAAGAAAAGATGGAAAGTGAGACCTTTGCTTCAATAAAAAGAAAATTCAGCTGAGCACAGAGAAAGTTTTCAAAAGTACAGAGATGTAAGATTGGCCTCACAGTGTAAACTTCTGAAAGGCTTTATTTACTCTCTAGTTGCTAAGTTGCAGTTCATTAGTCATACGTGTTTGATGCACAACTGCAGACGAGACATTTGCACATAGAAGGATCTACACTGGTTTTATTTAGTTTGAAGAACTATATAAATAGCTGTATGTGCTGTCATGACTTCCTGTACAGATATACTGTAAAACTTCAATTAGGGCCCGTCCCAATACCCCCCCTTAGCCCTACCACTACATTTGTGCATTCCCGCGAGGGGTAGGGGTGTCCCAATTCCTTTTTGCGTGTAGGGGTAGGGGGCATAACGAGGGGTAGTGGGTACGAAACTAGCCCTTCGGAGCGAGGGATTTCAGATGCTGACTTGCCAGCGAGGGGTAGACGTCGCCATGGCTACCACAGAGCAAGAGACGGGGGAAAAAATTCATACAAAGCTAACATTACCGTCGTCAGGTTGCTTGTTAGCTAGCTAGCTAGCTCGCACTATCTGGCATCTGTCATCTGTCCTGTTCTGCAAAACTGTTGGATTTTTCACGTTATGATAACACGCCAGCTAGTATAACTATGCTGCCTCGTAATGTTAGCTGGTTAGCTAGCTAGCAGAAGTCCCCTGTCGTCTGCCGTTCATCAAACAAAGCATGATGAATAATGTAAACGCAATCGGTAGAATGAACTCAACTGGAGACTCCATTGTAGGTGCCGGTTGGAAATGTAGATGGCAGCTTCCTGTTTAAAATAGTTATGTATGCGTGAACGTAACAGACGCGATGACGTAGTGAGTCGTGTCACAATTCATAGGGAAAGATTTCTACCCCTACCCCTCGTTGCTTCATTTTGAGGGCCAAGGGGTAGTGGGCAAGGGGGGTATTGGGATTGGGCCTTAATAACCCGGGCTATACATTGAAACAACAGGCCTGTATTTGAGACAGGCCTTTAATTCCTTTTACACAAAGTTGTTGCTCAACAAAGATCAAGAAAAACAAATTGTTGATTTAAACCAGTGTGAACTGTGTAAAAACTTGGCTTGAGATAATAAATTGATTATGAATCATTGATTTAATCAAACTGCGACAGACCTTTCATCTGATCTTTCATCAGTTTATTTCCTTAGCCGAGGTATTGCTTCACTATCAGTATTGAGTTATTCAGGCAGGTCTCATATCAAAGTCATTATGTTGACATCAAAATTGGTAATGGTGACACTAATCAGTGGCAGTGGGAATCACCGGAGTATCTACAATACGATATTATCACGATACAATATTATCGTAATTTTAAACCTGTTGTGATGTGCCGAGTATTGCAATAAAATTATCTTTATTTCCTTTCTTCAGTCTGTTCATCTCAGACATTTTTACTGCAGCAGCAAAATGTGTCTCATGCACTGAAAAACTACAGGTTATATTATTCTAGTATGCTGCCTCAAGTTTAATTTCTATTTGTAATATTTATCATTTATATAATAAAAAAATAAATTCTTGGCACTGTGTGATGATACCATATTGCCAAACAAAACTATCTCAATACTGAGATATTGATTTCTCCCCCGCCCGAACACTAATGCTGCCATTTGAGTATATTTTGCACATTATGAATTATCAACTCCAAAGTGTGCTCAGAACGAGTTTAGAAGTCTTATAAATTTTTAAATGTATTTATTGTGTGAGTAAACTAGTTTTTATTTTCCTGGGGAAGCCCTCGCAGACCTCTGGACATCCGTGGATCTCAGTGTGAGAGCCACAGAGGAGAGCAGAAGTCCTCGCTGACTGCAGCACCAGTGATTAAAAATGTCTGAGGCAGATGGTCATGAATTTTTTACCCTTCTCTTGGCAGAGATTAGTTTTAGACTTGATTTATTAACATGGGGAAACTCACTTAAGGTGTTTGCATGTAGCCTGAGACTTAAAATATCTGCTGTACGTCTTTAACGTGTTGCTGTTTGGTTCAGACGTCCGTCATGTGGAGGCAAACGTGACACCTGACCCTGTCGGCTGAACGCTCAAACTGCTGCTGCACAAAAGGTTAATGAGGTTGATGGTATAATTAGAGAACGACATCATCTGCTTGGAGAGTCGTTTGTGTTTGTTGAACACTGATATCATTACTAACAGCAATATATTTTTAAAGAGACATGTAGCATCTGGAACTTATGACCACATTTATTAAACTTGGAGTGAGTTAAAACAAATCTGTGACGTGACCGTCGACCCGACAGAAACAAGACAGACAAAAACATCTATCATCTCTGCTCCTTCAAAGCACAAAGGATTTATCTGAGAACTAGGATTTCATCTGTTCGGCTGTAAAAGTAGCTGAAAGTTCAAAATGTCTTTGACTGTAATTTCAGACACTTACAATATAGGCTACCCCTAGGAGACAGAAATAATGTAATTGGCTTCATTAAATCTGCACTTTGAGCATCTGACACACACGTTTTTCAGCCAGGACTTCGTAGCGGCTCCATGGCGCCATCTCTGAGTAAAAAGGGTCAAAGAAACTGGTAAGAAAATACTCAAACATTAAAAATGGCAGTGACATCAGTAAATATTCCTGAATCTGGTGATCATGGTCGTGGAGGATCAGCAGGATAAAAACACAGCTGACCTACAGCAGGAAGCTCTGAGCTGTGGTTAGTGTGAATCAGGAGGGACGACCTGGACCACATTAATATGACTGCATGTTTACAGCTAAAGAAGATTTGACAGAAGCTGTGCAGTCTGAAACACACACACACACACACACACACACACACAAACACCACAGCTGTGTGTGTGTTTGTACGTAGAGTACACTGAGTGATACTTCAGAAGTTTTAGAAGGTGAATGGAAACTCTGAGTCGTGTGTCTTTGATGGACAGAAGCCCATTCATTATTCAGAGTCTGATTTCTGCTTTAAATTAAAACACATTATATATTATAATTGAAATATGAAAGAGCAGTAGAGATGCATGACTGTAGATAGACTCAGAGGAGGGAGGGAGGGAGCTACGTCTGCTGCACAATTTCCACGCTGCTTTTGTCCATTAACACATTTATGACTCATGGATGAGGCGTTTTTTCAAAGAACACTGAAATGACTGTGACACATCCGACATGACCTGACCTCAATTAGGCCATCAACAGTTGTGTCTACACCCAGGGGCGGAGCACCAAACTCTGGGCCCTGTGCATCAGCAGTGTCTGTGGGCCCCCCTTGACTTTGTTGGGTAAAGACATGACAGTGTACATTGGTGCTCCAGCAGCAGACACGCACTCAGCTCTGTCTGTGTTTAGAGACGAACCCTAGTGCAGGAGGGGACTAAACAATTCATGCCTTTAAGGTACTGTTCTTTATTTATCAGAGGAGGGTGGCTGGGGAGTGACTTCTTTTTTTGTTTTTCTTACTTTGAGTTTTTCTTTGTTTTATTTAATTATTTTTTTGCAAAGCATGTTTCTGAAGGCATGCTTTCTTCAAAAATCTGCACAATTCAACACAAAAAAATTGGAAGCCAAGTTGTCTTTGAATTTCACACAGCAATTTGAAAAATCACCAAAATTTGGGAGGCAGAATAACAACATTTTGAAGGCTTGCATTCTTTAAAAAAACACCAAAATTTTGAGAGCAAATCAATAAAATCTCAAAGGCTTATTTTCTGTGAAAACTGCCAAAATTTTGCACGGAAATTTGGAAAATCACAAAAATTTGGGAGGCAAAATGACAAAATTTTGAAGGCATGTTTTCTTTAAAAATCACCAAAATTTTGCACCAAAATTTGGAAGCAAATCACCAAAATTTCGAAGAAATGTTTGCTTCAATAATCAGCTAAATTTAACGTCAAAATTCAGAGGGCAAATCCACAAAATGTGGAAAGCATGTTTTCTTTAAAAATTACCAAAATTTTGCACAGAAATTTGAAAAAAACAACAAAAACATGAAAGGCTTGTTTTTATTTTTATTTTTAAAAAATGTGCAAAATTTGGCACAAAAATTATGAAAATCTCAGGGCATGGGATTTTTTTTAATTGCCAAAGTTTAGGTCCAAAGTTTGGATATCACCAAAATTTGGAAGGTATGTTTTCATTTTCTTTTTCAGTGACTTTTTTGTGAGTGACATGGAAACATTTATGACAATACAAGTACCCAACATGAAAACACGCATGTTTTCTTTAAGAATCAGCGGTAAAATAAAAACAAAATACAACCATTAAAATTTGTATGCCCCTCCCCAAAGCCTAAATAAAAAACATAAGTTCGGCCCCAGTGTTTTAAAGTTATTTGATGTGCCTCCCCCTCTTCACACTGTACGCAGCGAACAGTCTGTACAGGGTGACAGACGCCTCAGAGAGCTCCCACTATCTTTTTAATCCAAAGTTCAGTCTTTCAACCGATTTATTACAACAGTTTTAATTTAGTTGTGGCGCTAATTAACTAGAAATAAAGAAATCATATACTTTTATTTCAGGTTTTTTGAGGGCCCCCCTCCCACTCTGGTCCCGGGTGATCAGTCCCACTTTTACGACTCTGGAGTCGTTTACTTTCTCTGTGAACTATCTGTAAGTTGAGGTTGTCTGTGGGAGGATGTGTATCTGTAACGTCTGTCTGAGGTGCGTCTGAACCAAACAGGCTGGTGTGAACTCTTTAAAACGACTCGTCGCTCTCTGTGGAGCCTTTTTTTCTTAAAACAGCCGACCACGGCGCTAACAAGCCTTTAAAAGAACATTATGAATTATAATTTGAGAACATTATGTTCTAATTTCTCCAGGGGTAATTCTACTAGCCGGGCTCTGTGTGAGGCCTTTTTCATCACACACACACACACACAGAGTCACAAACAGAGTGAAACCATAACATTTCTCAGTGTGCTGCTGCAGCCTATATTTTCATGCTGTGGTGAGTGGGAGCTCAGCGGACCATGCTGGCAACTGTGAATCATTCCAGTCATTTTTAGTCTTAAGCATTATTCCAACGAGGAAGACACTTATTACCACAGCCGGCCAGTTTCTCCTCAGTCAGGTCCCCCGACACCTGCCCATCCTGCAGGATATTACTCCATGAACGGGGCTTTGAAGCTGCACACGATACACAACCCACGAGAACAGGACACGGGGGAACACAGCACATACATGCACAAACACACATGAGCACACACCCACATCTTCACAGGCTCATAAACACACATAACATCAGCAGCACCATTACAAAGCTATCCCCACCACAGCGAGTCCCTCACAGCTCGCCACGGGAGGGTGATGTATATATTTACCGCCTTTAGAATGGATCAGTCACGCAGAAACGCTGCAGCGAGCGCAGAGGCAGTAAAGCTAAATTACTTCAAACAGTGCTGCTTTCACAGCGCTCACCGCTTCTCCAACCACAGACACTCCACTCTCTCCTCACACTTCCTCCTCCTGTAGATTCACACACTTAAAGATGCATTAAAAAATATCTGAGAATGAGGCGGCAGAGAGGAAACTCCAGAGCAACTTTATCATTATCTCGTTTTCAGGTTTCTACAAAGTTTCAGGGTGAGCGGTGTGCGGCTACTGACAATTATTTCATTACCACGTAAAGGGACAGTTCAGATGTTGAAGCAGGGTCGCATGAGGTGTTTATAGTCAGTGTGTGACCTACAGTTTGGAGAAGCAGGCAGCAGTACTGACACAGAAGCAATGTACTGCTGTGGACGGGGGCAGCAGCAAAACATATGTTAGCACCCTAAAAAAACAATATCAGTTCAAGTGTTGCTATGTTAAGTATATTTTTACTGATTTACCTTATTGTCAGATCGGGAATGGGGAATAAAAATTGATACAGCATAGTATTGTGATATTTTGCGTGCCGATATTGTATCCATACACTGACACCAAGTATCGATCTTTTATTATATGCATTTTTATTTTTGCAAATACACATTTTAATACAACTTTTAATACTAGAATAACTTAAAAGTAAACAGATTTGGTCCACTAGATGGTGCTGATGTTTTCCTGGTGAGGTCAGCGGAGGTCTAGTCTCATTAGCCCCGTTCACACTGCCAGATTTTCTGCGAATGTTGGGCCGTTTTGTCGGCAAGCTGCGAGCGTTTAGACACACAGAGCCGGATTGGCGAGTTGATCCGAGGTGCCCAATTTTCCTCCTCGTAGGGTAGACATATTGGTGGAACCCTTTTAGTTAAAACAGACCGAGGCGGCCTTCTACAATGGGAGGGGCTGTTGATGACGCCACACGTGCGAGCCACTGGCGGTGGATAAACAGGAAACAGCTGATAGCAGGAATTAGCGAGCAGCTAGTAGCAAGAGGGAAACACAAACCTGACAGACACTGTAAAGATGAGCAACTGGGGAGACAAGGAATTGCGCGCCCTCCTTGTCCTCGCAAACGAAGAGGCCATTAACCGTCAGATGACGGGGACGGTGAAGAACGGGCCGACTTATGAGAGAATCACCGAAGGACTGACCAGCCGCGGCTTCCCTCCCACGTCACTGTTTACGTCACACGCTGAGCTACACGTTTTGTTACTTGCTCACGCCCCCCATTGCCCCGAAAAAGGCACATTCTGTATAAACAAAAGTAGGTAGGCAGCATTTTGCTGCACTCCCTGATTTTGTTTTTATACTGCCAATGCTGGAAAAAGACTGATTGGGCTTTCCTGCACATTTGCACGACTCCTGTTTAAAAAAGGCTGATGTGTTTACTATAATGTATGTTAAAGAAAGGCCTCAGTCTTTGTATTTGAGAAGCTTGACCTCTACTTTTTGCTTAATGACTAAAGCAATTACTTGATCATAAAAATCGTTCTACTGAATATGCACGTTACAGAAGAATGACTTGCATTCAGAAGGTAGAAATATTTTCTAATATTCAGCGGTGGTGCTTTACATTCTGCTTTTTGTCTTCTGTCTTTTCATTTAAATATTTGTGTCTTTCTAGGTTACTAGAGGCAGGAGGCGTAGAGCTGGCCTGTGTGAGCAGCTATTCAAAATTTTATGAGGGGGTCAAAAGGTCACCGATACAACAAACTGAACAAAACCAAAATAATGAGTTCAAAGTAGCTGCTGCAAACCGAGTGTTGGGGATCATCTGGGTTATTTTTCTGCCTTTGAGAAGCCACAGAGGAGATAATACAACTTCCTGTGTGTAACTCCTCAGGCAATACCGATAACAGAAATTTATTTACTTCTAATGGTCCATACCGATACGACGACCGATAATTTCACATTTTTGTATTTTAAAAAGAAGTTCATAACCTGCAGTTTAGACACAACTGAGGGCAGATGAAGTGAGAAAATACGGATGATTTAATATTTGATAGCTCCGACCGAACTGCACACACACACAGTGACAGAGCTAACTGTTGGCTGTTAGTAATGTTAACTGTTAGTAATGTTTCCTTCCTGTTATTGACAGGTTTACCAACAGAGTCGAGCCGTAACAGTGCACTTCATTACGGTTTGTTGGGACAGTTTAACAGTTAGGTGTTGGATGTTAGCTGCTGCTGTGTTAGCTCGAGCTAACCAAGGAGACGTTGAAGCGACTGTTCGCCAGGAAGGCGGGTACTTCAGCGCTGCATCTGACCACCAGTACAATCATACTGTCTTCCTCTAAACTGTGAAAAGCATCACACCGGTGTTTGACTCTAGTTACCAGGCTGCACTTGCTCTTCTTCTTCTCCTCTGTGTTTAATGGAGGTGAAGATGCTGCACCAGTTAAATCAATAACAGCAATTTGGCTTTGTATCATAGGCTCTGTTCATCAGCTATAATTTTATTACTGGGACACTAAATAATAACATAAATGTCCTTTTATCTGCTGATCATCTATCGCCCTGATATGCATCACGCACCCCTAGAAATATGTGCACTGCCCATTTAATTAAATGCCCTCAGTTACAGTCGACACACATGTGAAGGCACAGTTCACCACAGATTAGTTCACCACAGTCGGTGCAGTGAGTGCATCTCTGCTCAGGTGCCCTCGAGCCAAACATATAACCCTGCGCCTGGTGTGTGGTTGAGGTGCTGCGATCTGATTGGAGGTCTACGGTTCATTGATAGTTTCATTTAGACTTTGCCTTGAGCTTTAATCCAAACAATTAAATCACTGCCTCCATGAACCGTGTGGATCATGTTTGTGTGCCACGCAGCCTGAACTCTCAGCCTCAGCAGACACGGATACAGGCGGAGTGACTTCTACAGTCTGCGCTCTGAAGTGTGTGTGTGTGTGTGTGTGTGTGTGTGTGTGTGTGTGTGTGTGTGTGTGTGTGTGTGTGTGAGCGCTGCTGTGTTTAAATGATGTTTGTCTGAAGAACCATTGAACTCAGCAGGTTTCTGTTATGTTTCTGTGAGATGCTCATGTTGCTGGATATTCATGCTGATCTGTGATTAATAGCTTGTTCCAACTGATGTGATGAGAAAAATAAAGCAGAGATTTCAGACTGAGGTAAAAATGAGAATCACTGTCTCACAGTTGTATGACTCCGCCCACCAGCCCACCCTATGGTCATATGACTCCGCCCACCAGTCCAGTGTCTCTGACAGTCTCCATCCATGTCAGTGAAAACATGGATGCTTCACACACAGAAGATCTATACAATCAGCACAGTTTCAAGATTAGAGTCACCAATTCAGTATCTGACCAAATGTCTCCCCTTCTGTTCCTGAGATATGACGTTAAAACATGATGATGTCACAGTCAAGCTGACCTTTGACCTTTTGACCTTCATTATTTTATCCTGTTAGACATTTGTGTCAAGTTTGGTCAGAATCAGTGGATGAATTCTTCAGTTATGGCCAAAAACATGTTTTGTGAGGTCACAGTGACCTTTGACCTTTGACCACCAAATTCTGATCAGCTGAGTCAAGTCAATGTTTGTGCCAAAATTGAAGAAATTCCCTCAAGGAGTTCTTGAGATATTGCATCCATGAGAATGCAATGGGATGCAAGTCTGACTTCTAAAATCTGATCAGTTCACTGTTGAGCCCACATGGACGTTGGTGCCAAATTTGAAGGAAGTCTCTTATTGTTCTCTTCAGATACTGGATTCATGAGAATGAGATGGATACAAGATCACAGTGACCTTGACCATCAAATTCTAATTAGTTCATTGTTCAAGAAAATCCCTGAAGGCATTCTTGAGAGATCTCGTTCACAGGTATGAAACAGATAAGATCACAGTGATCTTGAACTTTGACCTATGACCTCCAAAATCAATTCATCGTTGAGTCTAAATGTGGACGTTGGCGCCAAATTTGGAGAAATTCTCTCGGGGCATTCGTGACATATCATGTTCATGAGAATGAGGTGGACAGACAGACGAACAGCCCGACAACATAATGCCTCTGTCCGAGCGTGGAGGCAGAAAAACTGTTAAACAGCGTAGACATGTTTTAACCTGAATAACACGAGTATAGTTATATTTACAAGCAAAGAACACTGAATCAATGCAATGTTGTATGGTACTGACTGTAAGCCTCATGCCTACTGTACACTAGAACAGTGGTTCCCAATTGGTGGGTCGCGAGTCCGGTCTGACTCGACCACACGTACAGTAAATTTACAGCATAGCACTTTTATTTTCAAGCTGTTTCCTGCTGTACAGTGAGTGACTAACAGACTACTACTTGACAGAGACAGTTAAACTAGCTCGACAACATGACCAAACACAAGTTGTTAAACTGTGTGGACCTCGAACTAATGACTGGGGAGAAATCTGGACCAGTTGAGAACCTCTTTTCTAGGAGACTTTGGAAAGACTTTTTAAAGGTAGAAGTGTGACTTCCTCCGACACCTAAAGACTATGTGAGTTTAAAGGGAAATTTTGGTTTATTTCAACCTGTCTCCTATCGTCCTAAATTTGTTTCAAGTGACTAGTGACATAAAAATAATAGTTAGCATGTTAGCCGTTAGCCTAGATACAGCCGGGGCACACAGTAGCATCAGACCTGTTAAAATGTAAGTGAACGGGCAACCTTCAAGTGCAAAGTTAGTCCACTAAACAAGCTTTTTTTCCACAAAGACCGCCTCATATCGTTAGGATAAATGTCAGAGAACATATAGAAAACGACATGTAAACGTGTTGTCTTACCTTACCGGTGTGCTGCCATGTTTGTTTACCATCTAGCTCTGCTTTCCAAAGCACGGCAGTATGACATTTTAATAATTCCTTACATATCAGCAGAGAACACACATAACTCTAGAAACACAAGATAAAAGGCGTCACATGTCGACAGTATTCTTGTTAATTCGGCATCAGTTTAATCCAGAATGATAAACTGTATTCATGTTCAAACTTCTGGATGTTGTCTTCTCAACTCTCTACCAGCCTCCATGTGTTAGCTGAGCTGTTTTAGTGGGAGCAGACTGTGGGAATGAGGCGAAAAGTGTTTCAGATATTAAGACTTCTCACTAAAGTCAGAGCTGGTTGGTGGATCAGATACAAATTAAACACAGACTCTTGTTCGCTCCACAGCTCCATCAGTTTCTCCTCCTTTAACACAGAACATGGGAACATCTACCTGGTTTGCTGCTTCCTGTTGGTGCTGCAGAGAGCGCAGCTATTGGCTGCTGATGTTCATCTCATTGAACTTCAGTATTTCTCTGAGCAAAGACTAAAACCTTATGTTAATATTAAACAGGTTTAATTTTGTCAGAACATCAAGACGAGAAAATTTTAAGTTTTATGAGCACATGACACCAAACGATCAAGATCACAGGAGCAGCAGCCTACTGAGGTAAAAACTAGGATTTTATTCCAACACTGGAAATGTATCTGCAACAGTGACATCATCAAGTCATTTGGTGTAATTAAACACTGAATATGACCCTCTGACAGTTTAAAATGGTGCTCTGCCTCAGGTCATGTGAACACCATACTTCATACTGCATGTGTGAAAATCTTCTGTGAGCCACAGGTTCAATTTTCACCTTTAAAAACTTGTCACCTTTAGACAGAAATCATGTGTTCAACTAAATGTGATGAAAACAAACATTATTTTTATGAACGTAAATTTTCCATCTGATGCATGTGTGCTTTAAAGGGTCCCACCAGCATGCACTGGATCGCAGGCTGTGGCGGTGTTGGTGACATCCATTTCCTGGAGAGCAGCGTGCTCAGACACTACAGGTGTCGGATGTGTAAAGCGCTGATAACAGCAGAAGCTCGCTGCAGCTTTTAGGTGCGCAGGTTCTGATAGCAGATTAGACATTTGCAAGCTTGCATTACGACGGCTCGGTGGTGAGAGAGGCTGTTTTTAGTTGTTTTTCTGCAGTGTGATACAGTGACATTATCACGGCTGATGTGGCGACCTGCTCCCTGTACTCAAATGTTGTGTTGTCTCACAGGGAGACTGTCGAGACTTCTACAGGACAAAGACCTGACAACGTTCAGACTTACTTTGTGGCTGAATATAATTTGTAGCTTCTCCTGAATCACAATGAATTAAAAATCGTACCGTGGTGACTTTGTAATATCGGCAAATATTGTAATGTTGTCCAAAGATTTAATATCATATCATGAAACTGGTGATTTACACCCCTCATCAAAACCTGTGCCCGCTCCACCGCACATTGTACCTGTCAGTGAGAACTAATGATGTTCAAGGTTTGATTTAGCAAATGTTCCCTACTTTCACACCTAAAACAAAAAACTCTGAGAGGCAATGATATATAGGCAGCTTTTACCGCACACACAATACATAAATAAATAATAAATATATGAATGCAGCTTAAAGTGAGTAGTTATCTACCTGATCATAACCTTGCTGATTTCCAGAGATATGGTGGAATAATTTTCAAAGACACTGTAATTATTCGGGCCCCGTCTCTGTGATGAGTGGGCTGGAAACATAAAAAGCTGCAGTGAAACGCTCTGGACTGAAATGAACCGTGTGAAAAGCTGTTGCATATTTACCCAGAAGAACACATTAAAGCATTCTCCAAGAATCTGCTCACGGAGCTTCCTTTCTTCAGCTCTTTAAGATAATATTTGACTATGATAACCAATATGTTTGCAATAACAGCTATCTGTTCCAAAGCAAACCTCGACACCCTGCTGTTCCTGCGGAGAGCGTCGATTTCACTGTGACTTATCTGAGGATTCAGCGCCAGTTGCTGCCTGTAAAGACTACGGACACTCGTTTTATTTTTCTCAGAGAAACAATGAAACTTTTAGTGTGTGAACAAAAGAAGCTGCACAGTTTGCAGCGACAGATAATGCAGACTAATGCTCACAGCTCTGGATTGATGATTGGCTGTCTGTCAGTGGGATATCTGATAGAGTTTCAAACTGAATCCTGTGAGCAGCGCAGAGACACGCTGGTTCTGAAACACGTATCCCTTCATGTGCTTTATACACTCAGCAACGTCTGCTTCGTCTCTATGCCATAACACGATGCAAAGTTCATGCACATCCTCCCTTTTTTTGGCACTGATGACAGTTAATTCAGTTTTTTAACCTTTTAAGAAGGACATCCCGCCCACAGACGGCTGCAGGAGGTCGATGTTTGTATGATCCTGTTTAAACAGATCTAAAATAAGAGATAGAACATTTCTTCTTTCTGCAGCAGAAAGCTGAGGCTGCTGTCTTCACTGTCATCATGTCATTTCTTTGTTACCTCACAGCAGTGCAAACGCATCATTTCACTGTAACTACACCTGATTTTTTCCCAGAATTTCCCCTTAATGGCTGCAGGAGATCATTGTTCCCACAATCCTGTATATCTATCTGTCAAAAATAAAAACCATAATAGCTAGAATATTCATTGTTGTTGCAGCAGAAAGCCGAAGCTTCTGTCTTCTGTGTCATCACGTCATAGGCTCACAGTGACTTCATGCAGGTATGTTGCGTGTGGTGCAAAACCAAAAACTAAGATGAAATCTGTGTTTCATTTTCGCTGACGAGATGTGATGAAAATGTCAGCAGTGGACTATCGGACTTTGCAAAGTCAAGAACAGCCGTGCTTATAATCATCTTCAAATGCCGGCTAAGTGACAGGCTGGTAAACTCCAGTAAATAGTCTGCACCAGGATGTTTCCACTGGTGCGAGTTGTGAGCTGTAATTCAGCAGTAAATAATCAGCCGTGTGTGTCTGACTGTGAATGGTGGAGCTGCTGAATGGATTTGTGGAGTTTGTCAGTTGCAGTGGTGGCTGTTAGCAGCTAGTTCCGCTCATTAGCCGCTGAACGGCAGCAGAGCAAGCAGCAAGAGGCCGCCAGATTTCACAGCTTCACCCCGCATGATCAGTTATTTGTGGTGTTCAACCTGTCACCTTGATTCAGCCTCACTGGACTAGCTTAAAGATAAAAAAACATACATAAAACTTGAGGATAAAAATGACTAAAATGTTTTTAGTCTCAAGTCTAACGTGTTCACACTGGGCGCAAATAAAACAATTGGCGCAAGTGACTTACATGTAAAGTCAAGGTAAAGATGTGATTAGCCACTCAATGACACAAAATGGGCAGTGCAAATTAAGCAAGTAGCGCAATTTCGCATACACACACGTATGAAGTGAGTCAACACAAAGTATTATCGCATTCAAATTTGTGCGAGCAACGCAACATAAAAATTTGTCATGTTTGGTGTGAACACAACACTATAGTAAACCTAAAGTAGCTGCCAACATTAACACTGTTTTTCACACTGCTCATAAAAATGAACATATCTCAAAAACTAAATAATGTCTCTTATTTCAAAAGTTTTGGGGATTAATATAATTTGTGATTTTATTTTGTAAAATCTGATAAAAAAAAAATATGTCCAATGTCCAAATGACATAATTAGTATATAGTATAATAGTTTTTTTCTTACTTAACCTTTTAGCTCAGGTTGTACAGATTTTATGAATATAAAGCATTTGAAGAAACTCCAAAAATTAGATCAAGGGGTAAAAAAAAATCTGTCAATTTTTCTGTACTGTATTTTTTTATCTCTTGCTGCTGCTCATCAAACCTTTTACACAACGAATAAAACAAAAATCTAAAAGTTTTGAGTAGCGTTATTTTTTGCTCTTGTTAAATCATTTCCATATTAAGGCTTTTTTTTACAGCACCCGTGGGTTCCCTTCGAACAGAGCCACTAAAGTGTGAGTCGAGGATTAGAATATAATCTCCGACTCCTTGCAACTTCTGTGCAGAGCTATCATTTCCAGCCGCACAGGAAAGGGCTTTTTTCTGTTGGTGGCGGGCCAAATCCATTGCGTTTCCATTTTTCAACCTCTCCTGCTGCCCTTATCCAATTCAGGGCTTATGATTGTAATACTAAAACAGAGCGACTTGTCAAACCAGAAACAGCGATGATGAATGCCCCGCTGCTCTGTGTGCTTGTTTGTTTTGGGGTGGCGTGGAGCGGGGCTCAGGGGTGGGGGGGCAGAATTGAATTTTATGCTTAGTTGTTGAGGTGCATTTTCTTGACCGCAGCTGCTCTGCTGTACTCTCGGCGGCAGCATTGATTAAATGGAATAGTTGTGTTATCTGGATAAAAAGGGGAGAAACATGAGGACGATAGTGGGCAAGGGAAAATAATGAGTTCTTTCATCTTGGCAGTGAGGGCGTCTGCGTCTTTCAGACTTCCCAGGGAGATGTACACAGCTTAAGGAAACGTTTAATTAGAAAATGTCAACCTTGTGTCTGCGTGCGATGTGTGTGGAATAATAAAGTTTATGATGTGAATATGACAGAACATTTCCTTTCGGGCCGCTTTCACAACTCAAAGACGTGCAATCAATTGATTCTGAAGAGGGAGAGAAAATAATTAGCCGCCTACGTCGCTGCCACCGCTCTGAAGAAGACAAGGAGCATGGCAGCTCCGGATTTTCACCATGTTTCATATCGTATCAGACGAGCCGACAGTCCTGCAGTAAAACCTTCCCGTCCACACGTGCGTGGGTGAGACAGGTCCCTGGTGCTGTGGAGGCTGGAACCAGCAGGAGCATGGGCGGTTATCAGACAACGGCACCCTGGGCACAGACATACAGAGGGCCCCACCACCTCTGATACACAGGAGCGAGACACACAAACTCTGGTTGGTCTTTGTCTGTTTGTAGCTGTTTGGGTCTGTTTGAGATAATTTTGTGTCTTACAGCAGTAACTTGGTGTCTGTGTGTCTCTTTGTAGTCATTTAATGTCTCTTTATGATTGTTTTATACCCTTTTTTAGCCATTGTGTGTCTCTCTGTATTTGTTTGTGTCTTTTCATAGTTGTTTGGGCCTCTTTGAAATAATTCTACATTTCACTGTGGTAATTTGGTGTCTTTTTTGTCATTTTGTGTCTCTTTTTGGTCATTTTGTGTCTCCTTGTGGTCATTTTGTGTCTCTTTTTGGTTGTTTTGTGTCTCTTTGTGGTCATTTTGTGTCTCTTTTTGGTTGTTTTGTGTCTCTTTTTGGTCGTTTTGTGTCTCTTTGTGGTTGTTTTGTGTCTGTTTGTGGTCTTTATGCGTCTCCTTGTAGCCGTTTTGTGTCTTCGTGGTCATTTTGTGTCTCTGTCAATCAATCAATCAATCAATCAAACTTTATTTGTATAGCACTTTTCATACATTAAAAATGCAGCACAAAGTGCTTCACAGAATAAAAACATACAACAAAAATATTACATACATAATGAGCCCCCCACCCTCCTCCAGGATGACATCCCCGCGGGCAGAGGCCCCCCATGAGGAAACACTAAAGCTAAAAACTAAAAGACTAAAAGGCAATATAATGAGATAAAACAAGTATGAGATAAAATAATAATAAATAAATAAATGAAGATTTAGAAACTTAATAAAATGCATAAAGATTAAAAATAAATCATTTAAAAGCATTAGAAATTAAAATAACGTTTAATATAGGAATTAAAAGAGAAAAAGAAATCAGTTAAAAGCTGAATTAAAGAGGTGTGTCTTTAATCTTCTTTTAAAAACATCAACAGTCTCTGCAGTCCTGATGCTCTCCGGCAGGCTGTTCCATAAGTGGGGGCCATAATGGCTGAATGCAGCCTCCCCGTGGGTTTTTGTTCTCACTTTTGGAACAATTAAAAGGCCGGTGCCAGAGGACCTCAGGGTCCGCCAGGGTTGATATGATAAAAGCAGGTCAGATAAATAAGAAGGCCCAAGACCGTTAAGACATTTAAAAACTAATAAAAGAACCTTAAAATCCATCCTGAAACACACGAGGAGCCAATGCAGCAACTGTAAAACTGCTGTAATGTGCGCCCGCCCTCTGGTCCTCGTCAGCACCCGTGCGGCTGAGTTTTGGAGTAGCTGCAGATTAGAAATGGTCTTTTTGGGAAGACCAGACAGCAGGGCATTACAGTAATCTAAATGACAAGAGATAAAAGCATGCATCAGCACCTCCATGTTAGCCTGAGAGAGAAACGGGCGGACTCTGGCTATATTCTTAAGATGATAAAAACCTGTTTTTGTTACATTTTTGATGTGTGGAATAAAACTAAGCTCAGAGTCAAAAATGACGCCCAGGTTCTTCACACATTGTGAAGGTTTAAAATCTTGTAGTTTTGGTAAAAGTTTCTCTCTCTTGCCTTCAGGACCAATAATTAAAATCTCTGTTTTGTCCTGGTTGAGCTGCAGGAAATTCGCTGCCATCCATGACTTGATATATAAAATACAGTTTAAAAGGGCATCAGTCGGCCCTGTGTCATCAAGAGACACGGCGATGTACAGCTGTGTGTCATCTGCGTAACTGTGGAAGCTGATGCCGTGCCTCCTGATGACGTCCCCAAGGGGAAGCATATATAGATTAAAAAGAAGTGGACCTAAAATTGACCCTTGGGGCACCCCACACCTGATTTCATGCGTTCTGAAGGAACATGTATCCATACTTACAAAGAAACAAGGATCTGTGAGATAAGAGCTGAACCAGTTAAAAACAGTACCAGAGAGGCCGACCAGGTTTCTGAGTCTGTTTAATAAAATGTGGTGATCTACTGTATTAAAGGCGGCGCTTAGATCCAGTAGTACCAAGACTGTGAGTTTTTGTGAATCTGCATTAAACCTGATATCATTTAAAATCTTTAAAAGGGCTGTCTGTGTACTGTGGCCCATCTTAAAACCAGACTGATATTTCTCTAAAAAATTGTTTCCTTTTAAAAAATAATTTACTTGGTTAAAAACCAGTTTTTCTAAAATCTTACTTAAAAACGGTAAGTTGGATACAGGTCAGTAATTATTAAAAGTGTTCGGATCTAAATTACTCTTCTTCAGAAGGGGCTTCACCACCGCCGTTTTGAAAGCAGTGGGGAAGACACCCGTCTGAAGAGAGTAATTTACTATATTTAAAATCTGTTCCTCAAAGAATCCATAAAATGTCTTTAAAAGTGATGTGGGAATCGGATCTAAAAGGCAGGTTGTTGGGTTTACCTGGGAGAAAACTCGACCAAGTGTCTTTGCATCAACCAGGGCAAAACTCTCCAGTGTTTCCGCAGGTAAAAGCAATGATCCAGGTGTGTTAAAAATTACATTCTGTTGGTATAAAAGACTGGATCTGATGTAATCGATTTTACTTCTGAAGTGGTCTGCAAAGTCCTCAAAGAGGGCATCTGTTGAAATCTTGGCTGTATTTTTAAAATTGGTGCTAGTTAAAAGATCGAAGGTGGAGAAAAGGAATTTGGGGTTGTTCTTATTATCTGTAATGAATTTTGAAAAGTGGGATATTCTTGCCTGTTTGACTGTATTATTGTAGGTTTTGAGTTGTTCACGTAGTATTTCATAATGAATAGTCAGTTTTGTTTTTCTCCACCTCCTCTCTGCACTCCTGCATTTTCTTTTCAACTTTTTGATAGCATCATTTCTCCACGGGGGTGTAGGTTTTGTTTTTACTGTTTTTGTTAAAATTGGAGCCACTGAGTCAAGTGTTGGCTTTAATTTACTGTTAAAATTGTCCACAATAAAATCACAGGGTGCAGGTAAAATCTCTGCAGGAGTGCTCTGTAAAATCTGGATAAAATTTGCAGCCACTTCAGAAGTTAGGTAGCGTTTCCTCACCGTTCTCACCGGGGCCTCCTGATGGCTAAAACTGGTGATGTTAAAATACACACAGTAGTGGTCAGACACAGCCAGGTCAACAACAGAGGACACACCAGTGGACAGGCCATAGGTTATGACCAGGTCCAGGGTGTGTCCTCTGTTGGGAGTTGGCTGTGTCACGTGCTGTTTAAAATCCATGCAGGTTAAAAGGTTTAAAAATTCTCTGGACATTGTATCCGAGGTATTATCAACATGTAAATTAAAATCACCAGTTATTAAAATCCTGTTGTAAGTGGTGTGTATGATTGATAATAACTCTGAGAATTCACTGATAAAAGAGGTAGAATGGTGGGGTGGTCTGTAAACTGTGATGCAGAGAATAGGAGGGCTGCTAAAAACAAAAGCATGATGCTCAAATGATGAGTAACTGTTAAAAGAAACTTCATTTGAGTGCAGTGTGCTTCTGGTTATAGATGCAGTTCCGCCTCCTTTTTTACCCCCCCCCCCAGTAGAGAATAAAAAGTTAAAATGTGCTGGGCAGGCCTCGGTGAGAACAACTGGTGCATCAGTGCCAAGCCATGTTTCTGTTAAAAGAATACTGTCAATATTATTGTCTAAAATCAGGTCATTTGTAATAAAGCGCATGTTCAGCACAGCCAAGTTAATGTTCGTGCCGAACGTGAGAGAGGGTCCCCGAGAAGCGGCACGCTCCACGCCTAAGTGTGGGGATCGGGCCGGAGATAAAAACGGACTTCCCACAGCTGCTTAAAAAGTTAAAACGGGCACTGAAATCCTTTTTGGTAAGATCAGACTGCTGGCAAGCTAAATCGTTCGTCCCAACATGTATAACCACTCAGTTAATGGAGGACGGTTGTGAGCACAGCAGCCCCGGGAGCTTATCCAGGAGGACCGGGACTGTGGCTCCAGGGAAACAGCGAGAGGCAGCGTTAAAGAAACGGATGTTTCTCACTATGGAGTCCCCCACTATCAGAGTGTTTGAGGGGAAGAGGGGACGAGGAGAGGACGGCTGCGGCTCATCGGGGGAAGGCAGCGGGCGGTCGGCGTCCGGACCGTGTGCTGGGGTCACCGGGAGAGCAGTCTGAGCAGACGAGTGTTGCGGCGAGGCAGCGGCACCAGTCCCGTGAGGAGGATTATCTCCCGTTTTAGGGCAGTGGGGACCTCCAGAGCATCTCAGCACAGCCTCCTTCAGGATCTTACGCCGAGATGCGGAGGTCATTGCTGGGAAGACAGCTGCCGATGTGGCCCCTCGGCGGAGCAGAGAGCTACCGGCCGAACATCGCCTGCTGCCGGTGGAGAGGAAGCGGTGCTCGGAGAGGGGTCCAGGTCACAATGAGACGGAGTCGGATCATCCCCAGACAGAACCGCAAAGCGGTTGGAGAGGCTCAGGCGAGGAGGCGAAGCGGTCCCTTCCACCGCTGTCTTACGACCCTGGACCGCCACCTCGGCCCAGGACGACTGATGGTGAGGTGTCGAGCAGGAGGAAGGCCGGGTACAGGTGGAGGGGTCCCACGGAGCTGTGTCCTGGAGGGCTGTGGTAAGGGAGACAATCCGTAGTGACTGCTCGTGCGCCACATCCAAGCAGCTAGCCAGAAGTGACTCCTTGTTTTTCAATTCATCCGAGAGCCGGCGGATGTCCTTTTTAAGGTCAGTGATTGTTTTGTTTGCTTTCCTCAGCAGCAAATCTTTTTCACTGGACATGACGTTAGCTGTTCCGGCTAGCTTAGCCATCAGGCTAAGCTATGGCTAAGCTATCAGGCACCATCAGGCTAAGCTAGCTTGATGTGTTTGTGCCCATTTTGTGGTCATTTTGTGTGTCCTTGTGGTCATTTTGTGTCTTCGTGGTCATTTTATGTCTCTTCATGGTCATTTTGTGTCTCTTTGTGGTCATTTTGTGTCTCTTCATGGTCATTTTTGTGTTTCTTTGTGGTCATTTTGTGTCTCTTCATGGTCATTTTTGTGTCTTTTTGTGGTCATTTTGTGTCTCCTTGTGGTCGTGTTGTGTCTTCGTGGTCATTTTATGTCTCTTCATGGTCATTTTGTGTCTCCTTGTGGTCATTTTGTGTTTCTTTGTGGTCATTTTGTGTTTGTCGTCATTTTGTGTCTCTTCGTGGTCATTTTATGTCTCTTCATGGTCATTTTGTGTCTCCTTGTGGTCGTTTTGTGTCTCTTTGTGGTCATTTTATGTCTCTTCATGGTCATTTTGTGTCTCCTTGTGGTCATTTTGTGTCTCCTTGTGGTCGTTTTGTGTTTCTTTGTGGTCATTTTGTGTCTGTCTTCATTTTGTGTCTCTTCGTGGTCATTTTATGTCTCTTTATGGTCGTTTTGTGTCTCTTTGTGGTCGTTTTGTGTCTCTCCGTGGTCATTTTGTGTCTCTTTGTGGTCATTTTGTGTCTCTTTGTGGGGGTTTTGTCATTTCGTGGCTTTTTAGTCTATTTGTGTCATTTTTTAATAATTTTGTGCCCCCTATGGCTGTTTTGTGTCTCTTTGTGGTCGTTTTGCCCGTATTTGTAGTTACGTTGTATCATTTTTGGTACCTCTGCATGTCTGCGTGGTCTGTGTGGTCATGCTGTGTCTCGTCCTGGTCTATACAAATTAACATTTAACATTTTGCAGGTGAAGGCAGTGTGGCCCTCTGACACTTTGGGCCCCTGGGCCTGTGCCCTGTAGGCACGCTCAGTAATCCATCCATGGCCAGACGCCAGCAGTCATAATGACTCATGGGGATGATTTTTGAAAAGCTGTGGTCTAATTATAAGCTATTAGTTATAATCTGACATTCATCGTGTCAAATGTTGCACATGAAAAGGATCTGGTGTCAATTGAATCCATCACAGTCACTTTATGAAACCAAAAACTGCTTCAAAAAACTTTTCTGTGATAAATATGAAAAATATGTATAAAAATAAAATCGATATTAAAGAGTAGTTTGTGAGGCCCTCTGCCCCCCAGCGCTCCCCTCATTAAGACACAAATGGTTCAGCCTGCACCTGCACTACGGTTTGATCACAACCTAACGTGGCTAATTGTGCTGACTGCTGGCAAGCTAGATGCTTTTTCCTCAACATCAAAGCTAAATCTGGATACCCAAATAAAGCCAGAATGAAAGGAGAGAAATAAAAAAAATGAGGCAAAACAACTCATCACATATTTGTGTCAGGAGAAAGGTGAGTGCGCTGATGTTTTAAGGCCGCTGTGAACTGATACAGCTGTTGGTGTGCTGCAGGTTTTATGGATCCTGCAGTCGGTCTATGTTTGTGTATTTACATAACAGCACAAGGAACAAATGCAAATCATCAGTCTGTGTGTGGATGAAGAACAGAGAGGGCAGAAGCTGAATTTATATAAGTGCAGCAGTAACATCAATATTTATAGAAAGTGACACAAGAAATTACGTGTCACTTTAACACCAAACTAATAAAACACAGGTTTGAAATATTCGTATAAAAGAACAGCAGCAGGTTTAACCCTCCATCTGATCATATCATCTCACAGCTAGGTGAGACGGAGGCTGAAATACGAACAGTTATTACTATTAAGTGTTTTAGTGAAGCAAATTAATCTTGATACGTGACATTTTATATGCAGAAGCAGCATGGGAGTTTCTGGCACAAATTCTCCGACTCCCACAATGCACAGAGAAGAAGAAATCCAAACATGTTAAAACTCTTCTAACACTTGTATATTGAAGAACTTTATTGTTAAGTACATGACACAAAGTGGTGGATTAATAACCCTGTCATGTGACACCCATTTGGGGCTCCAATCATTTTGTCTAACTTAAAAATTTCAGATCAAACTCCTGTCCAATTACGAGTGGTGTTCCTCAGGGCTCTGTGTTGGTCCCCTTTTTATTTATTATCGACTGTCTACCTCTTGGCCATATTTTTAGGAAATCTGGCAGGTCCACCGAGCCTACTTCCACTCTTCCACCCACTTCCTCAAACTTCACAGTGATAAAACTGAGACTAAATAGTTTCTCTCTGATCACTGACAACCCCAAAGTCCATCTGTCCCCTCAGATTAAGAGTCTGGGTGTCATCCTGAACAGCACATTGTCCTTTGAGGCCGACATCAATAATGTTACTCCGTCCACATACTTATATCTACATAATATTAATCGTCTTTGCCCATCGCTTACACCAAACAGCATCACTATCCTTGTCCAAACTTTAGTTACGTCCTGTACTGATTACTGCAATTTTGTCCTCTCTGGTCTTCCTCTCAAGTGTCTTCATAAACTCCAAGTGGTCCAGAATTCAGCCGCCTGAATCATTGCTAGAACTCCCTCCACAGATTGCGGCTTCCTGTTAAATATCATCTCGATTTAATGATTGCGCTTCTCACCTTTAAGGCCCTTCCGTACTCTTAGGCCCTGTCTATATGTATCCAAATATTTTTGTAAACGAATATTTTCCTCTACGTTTGGGCCTCTCCTCCACATGCAAGCGGAGTTTTGGGTCACTGAAACAGGTATTTTTTAAAACTCCCAGGGTTTAAAGTCCACTAGAACCAATGGTTTTGGATCAGGACCGGTCAAAGCAGCAGATGTTGGGACACTTTCCAGAGTGGGAGTGTTGTTGATAAGAAGTGGAAGGAAAACTTTCCCATGGCCAGAGGTACGTATGTTGGTATGTTTAAATGAGCTTCTTTCTCCTTGAATTGAACTGGAATCAACGGTGATGAGATTTTGTTAAACAAGGTCGTGTGGACATTTTTTTTTTTTTTTTTAAACGGAGGGGGAAATATCTGTTTACAAAAATACCTGGACATGTATGGACACAGCCTTAGACCCTGTTCTGCAATCCAAATCACATCACAATCTGCCCTCCTGACTACCATGGGTTATAGAGCCTCCGGCCGTTCTGCCCCCACCTCTGGAACATGACACTAACAATACTGACTCCCTTTAAACTTTCAAATCTCATCTGAAAACACACTCTTTCAAGCTGGTATATTCATTCTGATCTTGCACACATTGAGATTTGCCCTGATGATGACTTTACGATGGTGACTTTATACTTAGTTTCTTTAATTGTGATTTTTGTCTAGTTATTTTATCATCTTATTATTGTATAACACTGATTTGTTTGACTTTATGATCTATGGATACGTTGGTGCTTGTTTGAAACGTTACAGAGTCCAAAGGGCCTAAAGCTCTCTTGAACAGCTGATTTAAAAGGTTTTCAAATGATGAGGAGTTCACAGACGGCCCAGACATCTGTACACCCTTGAAGATAATACAGTGGGATATGGAAAGGCTTTTCTCCTCTCGTCTTTCCGGCCTTCCGGCTGCAGCCGTTCAGTGTGGTAACTGTATTTGCCTTTCAGATCCATGAGGGCCTTAAAATGGTCACACGGGTAAATGCTGCTTCCTTCATCCACCTTGTTAATCCTTCCTAAAACACACATAGATCACAATTAATGGGAGTCGCCTCTGATCTCTGTGAATCCCTTTTCATCCACTCAGCCGCGGTGACTCCAGAAGAACCTGTGCCTCTCAGAAACGCTCTTTAAGTTTGTTTTAGCCCGGCTTAATCTAGTCTCTCACAAGTTAAAGGCCTTCGAGGAACCTTTAGGGGTTCTTTAGAGGGCGGCCACAGGGGAACGTCACAAAGTTCCTTCAAAGAATTCATTAATGTTTCATGAAATATGAAGGGACCGTCCACACACCTCCAGCATGTGGAGGGATTTACAGAAGTACATCTTTCTGTCAGGCTTGGACACTCGGAAAGATTTTACAGCTCACATTTGGAAAAAATCCTTTTGGTACCAAAGCCCAAAGAAAATAATAATACAAGAATAAATTCAGCCTGAGTTAAAAATTAGTGCTGAAACTATCGGATGATTCATCAATTAGCTGACTGACTAAATTCATTACAGGTAATTTGGTGAATTCATTAGAAAGCAAAAGCTGGGTTTCAGGGCCTCAAATATCAAGACAGGCTGTGTTTGTACATAATCTTAAACTGGCACGGTGCCAAAGGATTTAAACAACAAAATCTAAACAACACCTGGTCAGTGTCAAGGCAAAGACAACAGCCTGTGGCACACTGATACACCGTCTAGCAGGTACCACGTGGGGAGCCACGTCAATGACACTGTGCGTATCCACCGAGGCCTGCGCTCCAGTCTGGTGCCGTAGCCCTCATGTCAAGAAGTTGAACACAGCACTCAGCATTGCCCTACGGACTGTCTGCAGATGTCTAGGACCCACCCCAACAAACCAACTGCCTGTCCTCACTGGTATCGCTCCAGCAGAGGTCAGACGAGAAGCAGCCATGCTGGCCCTCGCTTGAAAGGTACAGACAAATGAATCCACCTCCTTCACAAGATCACTACGGAGACACCACAGCACTCGTTTCTCAAGTCCTGGCGCCCGTTTGCCACACACGCCCAAGAACTGCTCCGTGCAGCACCATCTGATACCTCCATGGCTTCCTGGGTCAAGGCAAGATGGAGGGACCAGTAAAAGTCAGCAGAACCACCAAGGCTCCACCACTACATTGAAGACCCCACAGATGTTCCTGGTCAGCACCTGCCCCGAAAGCAAAGAACAACCCTCAACAGCCTGAGGACAGGCGTAGGACGCTTGGGGGCAGCAATGCAAAAATGGGGTCTCATGGACAGAGCTTACTGCGAATGAAGGGATCCACTACAAACTGTGGAACACATAATAACCAGCTGCCTCAAACACCAGCCACCGAATGGTGATCGTGGTCTAATTGACCTGGACAATCAAACACTGGACTGGCTTGGCTCACCAGAGCTGAAGGTCTGAGGACGCACGGCAGAAGAAGAAGTGCCAAAGGAGATATTTCAAAGAAGTGTTACTGGGGACAAGGAACTGACCAATAATTAGAAAAATACTAGATTAACTGACATTTAAATGAACTGCTAGTTGACACCCAACTTACCCAACTCTTTAATCAAAAAGCTCTATCTCTGTAGGGATCCTTTCAATAATGTTGTCAGACAATCTGAGCCTGTCAGTGACAAAAACAAACACTTTCCTGGACGTACACTGATGGTGCGAACGTCTCCTGAGTGGTTATGTTGCAGCCTGTTTCACGGCTGCTGGCTGCAGCACTCTCACTAAATACTGGACCAGTTTTAAAAAATGTTCTTCCCTGGGGTGCCAGCAGCTCACCTGGTAGAGCAGGCACCCCAAGCACAAAGGCTATGTCCTTGCTGTAGCGGCCATGGGTTGGATTCCGACCTGCAGCCCTTTGCTGTATGTCGTCCCCTCTCTTTCCCCTCTTCATGCTCAACCTGTCCTGTGTATTAAATGCACAAGACAGCCATAAAAATATTCTGAAAATGTTTTTCCCATTAGTCACTTAGACACAAAATTATGGGAAAATAGGATCCAGATTGATGAACTATGCTGATTATTTTTGCAAGTCAACTTATAACAAGTACAGCTGAGTTGAAAAGCTCTGGTTTGCTGTTTCTCCAAACGAGGGAGTCGTCCATGAGCACAACACCAGAGGTTTGGCACCAGTCAGCAAACTAGCACGGATGAGCACCTCATACTACCCACTTGAAAAAATCCAAACTGTCCCTTTAAGTGTCTATTTCTTGAAATACAACATGTAAATAAGTCGTTTTACAGGTGTCGTTCTCGCCAAAGCTCGTCAGTTCTTCTTTTTCCAGCCTTTTCAAGGCTCAACACATTCCAGACACGTCCCTGGACTGGAAGCACAGAGATAAAATTTTTATCAAACTTTTCATCCAACTTCTGGTAAGATATCAAACATGCGTGTTCCTCAAAATGTCGAGCTGGTTCCTTTTATTGGCTCCTCAGCACTCTGAGGATCTTTGATGACCCGCCGATGAACCCCAGTTCTATAAAGTGTGATGTTGCCAGACGCAGCCTGCTCCACTGGCCTCTAAAACCAAGTTAAACATGGAGACAGTGTGAGGTTATTTATTGCCTCCATAAAAGCTGGTGAGTGCGAAAGGGAAGAAGGGTGGAAGATGGAGGACAGGGTGAGAGACGGAGCAGCTGCAGGCTCGGCTCTCTGAGAGGCTGTAGTTTGTTATCAGAGAAGGATCGAGCATCGCACAAATCAATGCGGGAAGCTACATCGGAGGGATAAATCCACCGACGCACACGTGCAGCGCCGAACACACGGTCACATGTTAAGTGAGGAGTAAGAGGTGGTCGTCTGAAAGGTTGCACTTGCAGATAAGCAAACATAATCACACAGACACACACCTACAGACAGCCATGATGCAGATTCACATCCACAGCCAGTGTGTGATTCATACTGTATTAACAATTTCACACTTTCACATTATGCCTCAGCCACGCGCGCACACACACACACACACACACACACATTCATATGTGGCGGCAGAGTCGAACAAACAAGCGCAGATAACCACACAAGAGCACACACACTCGTGCATGTACGCACACAATCACAACTCCCCCGTTCATACAAACAATTTCCCACTTACCCACTCCGCCTCAGCCAATTTCGTGGCAAAAAAACACAAGTCCCTGTTCAGTAGCTGATAGTGGGAGCATCATGGCTTCCAACAGCCTGAAGATGAGAAAGTTCAGCTGAGGTTATTGGATTAGTCCCTCTTCTCTTTGTAGTGTTGTGTCCTTAACTTATGGGGCGCAGTGCTGGATGGATCAGACTCTCCATAGAGGGGACGGCGGGGCGGCAGGTTAGCTTCCAAGTGGAGTTCAGCTCGTTATATCCTGAATGCTCCCGGTTCATCTGCAGCTCTGGCAGCAGGACAAACGTTCTGTCAATTCAGCGTGACCGGGGTGGCGGCGGATGTTGCATGTTCAGTGCTTAATAAGGCTCCATTCAGAACAGCATTTGCACTTTGACAAAAAAACGCAGCCTCTTCATTCATTTCAATGAGAACGCTGCGTTGGCAAGGTAGAGAACTTCAACAGGGAGGGCCCCGGCTAAAGACATGCAGGGTCGTCCAGCGAGAGAGTCGAACCTGGCACAACGCGACGTCATCAGATAACACACTGCAGCTGTCAATCAAATATAAATACATTCAACCAGTGGACAGATTATAAGAAGTGGATACTGGGCTCCAATGAGGCCTTTTCCATACACATGTGCTGGCCTGACTTGGTTTGACTCGGTTTGACTTGCCCACCACAGCAGGACTTTACATCTACATACAACAGCAGGGTCGGACTGGGAGCAAAATTTGGCCCTGGCATTTTTTCGTTGGAGCACAAATGAAATTCCAGAGCTGGAAGACCGACCTGTATAACAGACATAAAGCAGAATGAATCAAGAAATTATTCATGAAATTCACACATATTTTCAAGCGCTTGAAGATCCATCATCACTAAAGCACACGTCATCCACGAGACCCAATAGAAACAAATGGAATGGTGAGGATTGTCATATTAATATTTAAGGTGTGTTGACTAATTCACAATGTCAGCTCACGCTACGGCCGGGCGATAAGGGCAAAAACTCATATCTCAGTATTTACAGGCTGACGGGTGATACATGACACATATCTCGCTGTTTTCTATGAAATGGGCAACATGGTTATTTTCATGTAGAGGGAATCTCTTGCGCTTCAGCCCTTCCGCAATTGGAGGTCGGTGCTTCTCAGAACAGGACAATATAGATCAAAATAACCCCGTGGAGGAATCCACAAGAAAAGCACTGGGGCACTCAGATCAATTTATTGTGATGAATTTATTAAAGACTAACGTTTCGATGCCAACTGCGTCTTCATCAGAGTCAAAGAGTCAGTTTTGACTCTGATGAAGACGCATTGCTTTTCTTGTGGATTCCTCCACGGGGTTATTTTGATGGTTATTTTCATGTCAAAGCCACATTTGAGATGTCACAAGCACTTTAATAAAAACAGACTGTGATCAAAATAAAACACAAAGATGGGGATTTTATTCCCTGTTTGAAAACAAACAACTACTCAACATGGAAATGAAAAATGATAGAAAACAAATATCAGGGCTGTACGTTAACGTCTGTGCACACAGCACTGGTGCTACAGAGGTTTAAACACTAAACTATAACATACGTATACAGGGCTCGAAATTGCGACCGAAATTTCATCTGTGCGACCTCAAAATATACATCATTCACAAGGCTTCTCTCAGTTGGTGAATTAAACTTTTACCATTCCAGTTCGTTCAACACATTTACCATCGCAGTTTCAAAATCAGTAGCCATGTTGGTTGTTCACAAAAAGCATTCACTGCGCTCCTTGTCCGCCCTACTCTGATGACGCGCCTGTGGTAAGGTTTCTCTTTCATTCACAGTGGTGTTCAGTGGTTCAGTGGTGTTTTTTCTAAAAATGTCTGTTAATGATAAGTGTACTTTACACATACAATGTAATGTATACAGTATGATGTCGACTTTTTGTTGCAATAAAAACAAATCACTTACACTGTTGGTGCTTCTTACATTACGGAGGGTGCTCCCAAATTGTTGCTGGTGCTCCTAACTTCAAAACGTTAGGAGCACCAGTGCTACCATGTAAAAAAGTTAATTTCAAGCCCAGGTATAAAAGTATCAGGTAGGTTTGAAACTTAAAAATCTTTGTGGTTCGAGAGGTGTTAAAAAGTCATTTTCTATCCGTTGACCTTTCAAATGAAACTAGTGCTGGAAAATGATTTTAATATTTTTATTAATTTCTGCACAGAGCATCATCAGAGAGGCCGAGGGAGGGACGGAGACACTTTGTCCTCGTTATATACGTCTTACATATGAAATGCCTTTTTTTTTTAAACCCATCTGTCGCCTGCATCCAGGCGCTGTCTCCATGTCACACATCAGACTACAACTACCAAGAAGGACGGCCGTGATCCACCTCACACACATACTAGCAAGGAAATCCGCACCCAGTGGCGGTCCGCGCACATTTGGTGGCCTAGGCGACTCCGGAGACGGTCTCAGGCACAGTGCGGCACAACTTTAGATGCCATGGGTAAGTTTTGGATGCGATGTCCAAGGTACCCTGGGAGTGTTGGTTGTTGACGTTCTGGGTCGCCGTGTCAGCTTCAGCCTGTTACATGCATTGTCTGTTTTCAAAATACACTTCTGTTTTCACAGGAAATGTACAGTTTGCATACAGTCTCTTTCAAAATAAAAGCAATCGATCAGTAGTTCAACAACACACACACGTGGTTGGGTTTAGGACAAAAGAGCACCGGCCTCCTGGGTGAAAGTTGGTGATTGTTGGACCCATCCACCACCGCTCCCACCCTGCCTACTTGACTTTCGCCCCTTTAACTGACCTTGTTGTCCTGCCACATTTCCCCCCTGACACCACCAGGCGTCAGTACACTATAAGAGCAACTGGCCACACATCATGTCAACGCAAAAAGGCGGCTTTTTTTTTCATCTGTGTCTGACGCTGGAGGTCACTGCCCAAGCACTGGTATTCGATGACTTCAGAGTGAGACCTGGATTCAGACCAACACCAGCTCTGTGTTAAAACATACCGGGGGGGGGGGGGGGTGTTGGTAGATCTGTGTTGTTTCAGAAATAATGTGTTCTCATTACAAACCTATCTGCCAGCCATGAGCACTTGCATGTATGTGATTGGTCGATGCAGCACCGTGTCAGGTGGCATCACTTTGTTTTTCTTGTTTTGTGACCAAAAGCCAGAAATTAAAGTTTCTCTCCACAGACAATAATAAAATAGAGAAATGCACTCTTTGAGTAAAAGACAAAGAGAGTGTGTGATGATAATTTACTGCAGAGATCCATTACCTGTAGGTGCACTGATAAGAACAGACCCCTGCCTCGCACAATCTGCAGCCAGAGTTTTATCACATAATGCAGAGCGAGAGCTCCAACAGGCAAAACTAAATAGCTGTTGTCAGGTGTGTCCCGTTCAGAAAGATAAAATAAAGTTGTTTAGTGCCGAGAGTCCACGCCGCCTGTCTGACTTTTAACTTGACAATTTGTCACAGCTCGTAACAGTTTCAGTGCAGAGCAACAGTTCAGCAACAAGCAACGAGAGCACTGAGAGGAACACTGTAGTGATTGGTGTGCTAATGATGAGCCTTTTGTTTACCACACGACGGCCTCACACACACACACACACACACTTTGATATTCTCACAGAGATCCCTTCTGTCAAACTTCGGCTCGTTTCATTTTTAATGCAGAGAGCGTGGAGCTGGAGTCTTAACACCGTGACAGCGTTCATGTCAGTGTGACAGGCGCCGCACCATCAGCCGATAAACAGCGTCATGTTACAGCGCAGCTCTCAAACCCTCCAACGCTACGACACAACTGAACTGAGGAGGCCCAGGACAGATTATTCCTTCACTGTTCACCAAATAATCAGCAGTCAGTAGTTTACAGTGAGCAGGAAAATGAGGCTCTGGATAATTATTCATCTTCATTGTGTGTCATCACTGACAGGTGGAGGGTCTCAGGGTGGGTGGAGGGGGCGCAGAGTTGTGCCTGATCAGCAAACTTTGTTTTTATTGTGTGTGTCCCCGTGTGATCATTTTAAATTCAGAGGTCGGATCAATCAGAACTGATCAGATCAGATCAATGGATCAGAGGAGCAGCTGCTGCACAGGTGAGTGACAGCAAACTTAAATTTGCTGGCTGGACCGAGTGCTAGACCACAGAGTGAGGATTTAGAAGAAGAAGATGAAGATGAAAAGCGGAAGAAGAAAGAGAGGGAAAAGAAGAAGATTTCAAAGGAAGAAAATCTAGAAGATGAAAAAAATTAAATGAAGAAGGCAAAGAAGAGTACAAAAGAAGAATGATTGAAAAGAAAAGCAAAAATTTCAAGGAAGAAGAAAAGTAGAAAAGAAGATGATTTATAGGAAGAAGAAGAACATTTTGAGGAAGAAAAAAGAAGTGGAGGGAGAAGATGAAGAAGAAACAGAAGCAAAAAAAGGAAAAAGATAAAAAATTTTGAAGAAGAAGAAAGAGATGAAGATTTAGAATAAGAGAGGAGAGGAAGAGGATGCCATATTTTAGAAGAAGGAGGAAAAGAAAAAGATGATTTATAGGAAGAGGAACATTTAGAAGCTAAGGAAAATTTTGAAGAAAGAGAGAGAAGGTCAAGATGAGGAAGAAATAGAAGAAAATGAAAAAGTAGAAAAAAGATAAAACGGAAAAAGAAAATTTCAAAGAAGAAAGAGAGGAAAATTAAAAAGATTTAAAATTTAGAAGATGAGGAAGCAGAAGAAAAAGAAGAGGACAAAAGTAGAAGAAGAAAGAATAAAAGAAGAAGAAAAGTGTGGCAGTAGCTCAGCTCACAGAGACTTGGGTTGGGAACTGGAGGGATGTTGGTTCAAGTCCCCATGTGGACAAGTACTGTACAGATGTGGACTGTCAACAAGAAGAAACTTAGCAGCAGCAGATTTAGAAGAAGAAGAAGAAGAAGAAGAAGAGGAAGATGTAGTCACATGTGGTGATCATCATTTCTGGTAAGTGCCCAACAGCCTTCATCAAAACTCAACATGAAGAGAACTAAACAGACTTGTGCTGTCTCTAATATAAATTACTTTCATCCCCTGCTGTAACGTCACCAGGCTCCACTGTACATGACTTTATTAGTGAGCAGCCACAGTGATAAGGAAACTTTAATATTTGACTCGTCAGGAGGAAACAACTTTAACATCATTAAGGGATTTTTGTTAAATCCTTAATTTAATAACAAGCTAAAGGCTGAAAGTAAAAACACTTTGAAGAACTTTAATAACCTCAGTTTAATTATGATTATTGACCCCATTGTGCCATAAGTGTTTCCTGTTTGCTCAGCAGCACATGTGTGAAGTGTAATCCTGTACAGACGCATCAGGCTGACAGTTGTGTAATGTTAGAAAATCCTTCTCCTCCAGAACATGTGTAAGAAGTGCTCAGCAGGCCTGGCAGAGGTTTACTCATGCCTTACAGTGTAATGTACGACATGAGGAAGAGTTATCGGCTTTAAATTATTATTATTATTATTATTATTTTGATTTAAGTGAGTCATGGACTCCCGGCAGCTGTCGCACTCTGAGCACGCTCTCACCGTGGGCTGCGTCTCATTAGCATGGCAGACACCTCCTTTTAGATACAAGCAGCGAGCCAGCCTAAACCACTTCACACAGAGCCAATCTCTCGCTCCTGTTTCGCCACAGCGGCCCGTCACCTGCTGCCAAGAAGCCTTTCAAGGGTTTTTCTCCTGCTCCACTGATGCACAGAGGGAGGACTTCCCCGTGGGTTTGCCTGGACACTTCTCACGGTGGAGGACGTCTCCGTTACAGAAGAGCCTCGCTGCAGAAAAGTGCTCGTCCTAACAGGAAGACACTCAAGACAGGCAGCGTTTATTCTGACTGCTACGTGTCCGTTTGGGGATTTAAAAAACAAGCAGGCCTATTTGTGATTCCAAACAGCAGAGAAAATCATTCACAGTTTGATACTGAAGTTCTTTGTGAGTTTCTGGAAGACGTATTGAAAACCTATTTTCTCAATCAGCCTCTCAGTGTGAGCGATGTGCTTCTGCATGAACACAATTAACTGGCAGAGATAAAACTGTGGTGACTTTCAGCTCACAGATTTCTGTCCCTGCTGCGCTGTCTGGGCTCGTTACTGGTTTAAAGTGGAGAAAGGTGATGTCACACACTCCTGAGCACCAATCAGGATTCAGCAACATTTGAATCAAAACATAAAGACAACTAGAAGGTTATTAGCGCGGTGGTTAGCTGTGCATGGAGACATGCTGAGTGGTGGAAAAACTCACAGTTTCTGGGGATGTTGATGCTTTGAGGTCAGCTGAAAGGTGACATGAGAAAACCTGAAAATCAAAAAGTGAAAGTCATTCCATAGCACCTGAAACACTGATATTTCAACACGAAAGATTTTTACCTGACAGCAGCAATAATTCATCAGCAGCCTGACACACTGGAGTTAAAACCACATCTGCAAACTGACTGCACTGGTCAGACAAACAAGAGTCGACTAAAGAGTGCAATATTACAGTATAGAGGAAGGAAGCAGAAAGTCTGCCAGAATAAAATAAACTGAAGCAAAGTTAAAATCCATCAAACCTGGATTCACTGTACACGCAGTAAATGTTACGGTGATCTACAAACCTAAATATGTGACTACAGATGACAACTGTGTGACGTCCTTTGCACCACAGAGGTCACAACTCCAGGTCACCTTCCAGCAACATCGTGGCTTTAGGGTTATGGTTATATCGCCACCTGTTGGTTCATCATGCTCCTGACAGCACTTCAACTGTGGTTTTGCATTTTCATTTAGATGGAGATTTTTCTTTCAGTGTTTGTGTGGACGGGAATTTGTTTAAGAAGGAAGAAGGGAAAAATCAGTTATCACAAATACCTGTGTCTGTGTGGACTCGGCCGAGGCAAGGTTTATGCTCGCCATAGTGTTCCCAGCAAGCCTTGTCACGATACCAGAATTTCAGTAGTCCAATCCAATCCAATCCATCTTTATTTATAAAGCACAGTTTAAATAAACTCAAGGTTTCCAAAGTGCTGTACATTAAGAAAAATAAACAATAAAATAAACAATAAAATAGACATTAAAACAGAAAACATAATAAATAAAGGGTAAAACCCGTGCACATAAAATAAACAATCTAGGTGGTGTTAAAAGCCAAGGAAAAGAGGTGCGTTTTAAGAAGAGATTTAAAAGTGGCCACGGAAGAGGACTGCCTGATGTGCAGCGGCAGTTCATTCCAAAGCTTAGGGGCGGCAGTAGCAAACGCTCGGTCCCCTCTGAGCTTCCGCCTTGTTTTGGGAACCCTCAGGAGCAGCTGGTCAGCTGACCTGAGGGATCGAGTAGGTGCGTAAGGGTGCAGAAGCTCAGAGAGGTACACTGGAGCAAGGCCATTTTGGGCTTTAAAAGCAAATAAAAGAATTTTAAAATGAATTCTAAAATGGACGGGTAGCCAGTGAAGTGAAGCTAAAATCGGTGTAATGTGCTCAGACTTTCGAGTGCCAGTTAAGAGACGTGCAGCTGCATTCTGCACTAGTTGCAGACGTGCAATGGAGGACCCGCTGACCCCCATGTAAAGAGCATTGCAGTAATCAAGCCGAGTGGTTACAAAGGCATGTATTACTGTTTCAAAGTGCTGTCTGTGCAGAAAGGGTTTAATTTTAGCAAGTTGTCTTAGTTGGAAGAAGCTGGTGTTAGTCGATACCAATACCAGGGAATTTCCACAATACCAGGGAATTTCCACGATTCTCGATACTAATTCGATACCACAATAAAAATCAAAAAACAGAAACTGAAACTCACTCACCTTGAATTCTTAAAATAAGTCAGGGTGTCTGTCTTTTAAGTGTGCAGCCAGGTTTGAAGTGTTTCATTCTTTGGTCTGGAAACTTCGGAGGGACCGTCTGCACACTGGTTTTTGCGAGTTTATAATTAATCCACTTTCATCTGCCTCAAATGCAGTGACGGCGCCACTGGCCGCGCACATGCGAATGATCGACAAGACAACGTATGTGTCGGCTTCGTCGAGTGTACCAAGTGCAGCGCAATGCTGGTATATGACAGCAAAAAGACAGGGACCTTGAAACTTAAGAGGCACGTGACGAAGGCTTGCCATGGAAATAAAGACGGGAGTCTTCAATGTCCACGTTCATACCCTTAAAAAAAAAAAAGGTCGGGTTTAAACCGGGCTCGGGCTCATAATTACAGTTAAAGGGCCGGGCTTGGACAGAACATGCACGAGCTTGGGAGGGGTCAGGCTGGATTTTTTTGGCACCTATCTAAGCTCTAGCACTTGTAGAAGCCATTGTTTCTAGCAAAGATGATGGAGAACAGGCGTTCTTCTTCGGCACTCGTCCTCGGCACAGACTGACGCGTGTATACTGCCCCCGTCAGTTCCGACAGGAATCAACACGACCCGCTGAGGACAAAGTTGTATCCAGTATTTACTGTACCAGAAAAAACAGGTACCGACGTATTTTTTTGCGTTGGCACCGACGTGGTACCGAAGTATCGGTTCTCATGACAACCCTATTCCCGGCGTGAGGGTGCGAGAGCCAAAAATGATGTCATCACCAGGGTTTCACGTCTCCTGGAAGGTTTAAATGTCCCAGACAAACGGGAGAAATTCTGGGCAAATATTATCTGCATTTATTGACCTTAAAAACAACAGATAGGCTGGTTATGAACGAATGAAGTCATCAAGGTACACAGAATTAATTTTGCTTATACATTATATCCCAAATAAACTAAGTCCCATGAACAGACTCACATGCATAATAACACAATTTGAAATAAAAGCAAATATATGTTACACTAGCCTGCTTTCAATAGGGCAACATATAAACACAACCGATGTTACGGGATGCGACCCGATAGTTGGACACTGCCTACACTCTGAGCTGATTATTTTCACAGGACGTCATGACCACAGATATTTAAATATGTCGGACGGGCTGAAATGTGTCTGAGCGTCAGGACGACCAGATGTACCTGCCAGAGCATATAAAACATGAGCTGACACACTCGTCTGGTTCCCAGGCTACAGTAACACACGATACATATGGTCGACGGATTAGAGGCTTTAACAAAAAAAACTGTTGCAGTGAGGAAAATATACGTCCTGCCCACCAAGATCCAGGTGACAAGCGTGGAGAGACACATGTTTAGAGGCAGAGCACTGAAGCAGAGAGGCATTAATGCAAGACTCTAAGCTTTATGTGTGTGTGTGTGTGTGTGTGTGTGTGTGTGTGTGTGTGTGTGTGTGTATGTGCGCAGGATCTGTGTGGGCTATGCGTTGGTGCGTGTTCATGTCTGACTCACTCCAAAGCCGAACATGATCAAAGCCGGGACAGAGTGAGACGGACAGACAGCGGAGGACACAGTGAGCCAGAGATGGATGCAGTCCAGTCCTCACATTAGACGTCTGTCTGTCTGTCTGTCTGTGACATGATGGTGCTAGCAGCTGATGAGACGCAGACTGCAGCAGGGTCGAGGTGTGTCTGAAGGCAGCAGCGTCTTCGGGCAGCACAGGAACACCTGCTCGGCCATATTTGCAAACAGCAGGCGTGTGTTTCCCTCCTTGGCTCTCCTTTGAATGCCACACATCTGGGCACGTCTGCGCCCTGTTTGAGCAGGTATGTAGTGTTGTGTAATGTGGCCAGCAGGTTGCCAGGAGGCAGAGAGGCAGGATAATAACCACAACATGTTTATTTCATCCTCAGCTACAGCGGGAGGCTTCTCTCCGGGGTGGGAGCTGGTGAGTGTTGAGCTGTGAGCTGTGTGGATGTTGAACCAGGCTGACGGGGCTGGTGCTGTGCGCCTGAACAGGACCTTCAGCTGGTTTACACAACAACACAGTTAAAACACGCAAGCAGCAGAGAGACCTCCTGCTGAGGGACTCCTGCACCTGAAGACACATTCAGCTGCTGCGTTACGGTAATTACTCTGAACAAATGCACTCACATTTCTCTTCTTTTCTAATCCATGCATTGAGTGAGGTCAATGAGAAACACTGAGTGCTTTTATCCAAGACGGGGGGGTGGGGGGGGGGTGTAGAGAACCAACTGAATCACAGCAGGTTAGGACCCTGGATCTTAGCAACAAGACAGAGCAAAAAGAGTGAATATTGGACTTATATTGTTTGGGTGGCCCGATATGTGACTCCAAACTAACGCTAACAGAGCAGTGACTCCGCCCACCAGTCCACACTGTGGTTGTAGGACTGGTGGGCGGAGTCACTGCTCTGTTAGCGGTTGTATGACTCCGCCCACCAGTCCACCCCGTGGTTGTATGACTCCGTCCACCAGTCCACCCTGTGGTTGTATGACTCCGCCCACCAGTCCACCCTGTGGTTGTATGACTCCGCCCACCAGTCCAGTGTCTCTGACAGTCTCCATCCATGTCAGTGAAAACATGGATGCTTCACACACAGAAGATCTATACAATCAGCACAGTTTCAAGATTAGAGTCACCAATTCAGTATCTGACCAAATGTCTCCCCTTCTGTTCCTGAGATATGACGTTAAAACATGATGATGTCACAGTCAAGCTGACCTTTGACCTTTTGACCTTCATTATTTTATCCTGTCAGACATTTGAGTCAAGTTTTGTCAGAATTAGTGAATACTTCTGTTATGGGCAAATACATGTTTTGTGAGGTCACACTGACCTTTAACCACAAAATTCTAATCAGTTTACTCTTCAGTCCAAGGTGACGTTCGTGCCAAATTTAAAGAAATTCCCTTATGGGGTTCTTGAGATATCAGGTACATGAGAATGAGACAGATGCAAGGTCACAGTGACCCTGACCTTTGACCTATGACCACCGAAATCTAATCAGAAGATCATTGAGTTTAAGTGGACATTTGTGCCAAATTTGAAGAAATTTCCTTCAGGCATTCTTGATATATCGTGTTCACAAGGACAGGACAGACAATTCAACAACACAATGTCTCCGGCCACAGCAGATGCCGATGCGTTTGAAGTGAACACACAACCCGGTCTCATTCTGAAGTCGTTGAATACCGGCGCATGGTCAGTGACTTTCAGCATCATACACCAAGGAAAAAAGACGTCCTTTCATGTCGTCTTGATACGCAGCTGGTTGCCGTTATTGTTTAACGGCGCCCTGCAGCATCAGGGGGAAAGGTGGTGGGACAACAACGTAAGTTAATGCAGTGGAAGTCCGAGTATGGTGGGAGTGATGGTGGATGGTCCAACAACCACTGCCTTTCACCCAGGAGGCCGGTGTTCACTCCCTGTAAGATTGTAAAACCAAACCCTGTTCTTTTTTCCTAAACGTAACCACGTGTGTGTGTTGGCTTAACGTAACCATGCGTGTGTGTGTTGGCTAAACATATCACGTGTGTGTGTGTGTGTGTGTGTTGGCTAAACGTAACCACGTGTGTGTGTTGGCTTAACGTAACCATGTGTGTGTGTGTTGGCTAAACGTATCACGTGTGTGTGTGTGTGTGTGTGTGTGTGTGTTGGCTAAACGTAACCACGTGTGTGTGTTGGCTAAACAAAACCACGTGTGTGTGTTGGCTAAACGTATCGTGTGTGTGTGTGTGTGTGTGTGTGTGTGTGTCGGCTAAATGTAACCACGTGTGTGTGTTGGCTAAACATAACCACACGTGTGTGTGTGTTGGCTAAATTTATCACGTGTGTGTGTGTGTGTGTGTGTGTGTTGACAGGTGGATGGACTACAGTACAGAGCAGCCTCCACAGTGCGCTGACCCTCAGACCTCTGTGCTCTTAATCTCTGCTCGACTCTATGAAGCCTGACAGTAATACTACGGCGCCCTGCGGGGGGCGCTGCCCCGCAGACACGAAGTGTGAGAAGAGTTTCATTTATTTTCTTGTGTTTCCTGTCTCACTTGTATGTGTTTCATTCCATGTGGTGATAATGGCGGCGGCGGGGCAGTGTGACTGTAAACGTGGCTCCTATACAGCTGTAATATTTATTCTCCATGTTTTACATATATGTGTCTGAATTATTCATGTCGTCTCACTGCGCTTTATATTGTGTGAATTATGAGAGATTGACGTGACTGTTTGACTTCTGCATGCACTGTTTTCCATTTAAGAAGCTTCTGTATGTGTGTGTGTGTGTGTGTGTGTGTGTGTGTGTGTGAGGGAAAATGAATTGTTGGCACTAAGTGGAATAATATCATGAGGAGGAGTTATGTAAACAGAAATACTGAACTAGTGTAATTTCTTCAGTCTAAATATAGCAGCAGAAGTATCCAGCTCCCACCTCCAGAGCTCTGCTGCTGAAGCCCCTCTGTGTTTGAATAAGGATCACCTCTTAATACCTCATTTAGAAACATTTATTCCAACCAGCACATTATTCCTCCCAAAACATGCTACAGCTGCAGAGAGGAGACCGAGGTTAGATAGTTGACTAAAATTCAACTAAAAACTAAAAACTGTGTGTGAAAAAATATTTCACTTCACCAAAATAAAAACTAGACTTTAGCAAAACACAAAAACTAACTGAAACTATGTTGTGACTTATGAATTTTTAAACCAAATTAAATAAAAATACACAGCAAGTGTCTTTAGTTTGACCATGAGTCAATGTCACCACAAAGTGTTGTGTTCGTATTATAATACTAAAATCTAAAACACATGCTGAAGTTAATCTAAAAAACAACTAAACATTTTAAACATTAAAATTGTGATTTAAAGGAAGATTCGCTGATAAAATGATTATCAATGCGTCAAAATGTTTGTTTTCTAGACATGATTTATTTTCCTCACTGTGGGACTACGTGCTAATTTTAAAACATAGCATACTGTATTTGCAGTGATCCATAATTAATCTAGAATCACCACCCTGTGGTTGTGTGACTCCGCCCACCAGTCCACCCTGTGGTTGTATGACTCCGCCCACCAGTCCACCCTGTGGTTGTATGACTCCACCCACCAGTCCACCCTGTGGTTGTATGACTCCACCCACCAGTCCACCCTGTGGTTGTATGACTCCGCCCACCAGTCCACCCTGTGGTTGTATGACTCCGCCCACCAGTCCAGTGTCTCTGACAGTCTCCATCCATGTCAGTGAAAACATGGATGCTTCACACACAGAAGATCTATACAATCAGCACAGTTTCAAGATTAGAGTCACCAATTCAGTATCTGACCAAATGTCTCCCCTTCTGTTCCTGAGATATGACGTTAAAACATGATGATGTCACAGTCAAGCCGACCTTTGACCTTTTGACCTTATGTCATAATTACATATTTGTTATTGAATGATGGCCAGAAACATGTTTTGTGAGGTCACAGTGACCTTTGACGTTTGTGCCAAATTTGAAGACATTACTTCAAGGCGTTCTTGAGATACTGTGTTATAAGAATGGGACGTACATACAGACGGACAGACAGCCCAAAAACACAATGCCCTTCAGTCACTGCTATTGCCTATCTACTGCAGACGACTGAAATAAATAAATATTAGATGAAATAAAGGTAGAATAAAGTAAAATAAAGTGCTGTTATAATTAAATAAATCAAAACAGGACCATTAGTGCTTTTATTTTGAAGCACCCAGCTCATCTCGGGGAGGAAGTGTTGATGTTGAACGTAAAGCTTCTGTTCAACAGTTAGCTGTTAGCAGTTAGCAGTAAGTTAAACTGTTTTCGTGGCACCTTTAACCGTGAAACCAACAGCTCTACAGCTCATATAATGGTACGTACTATTTGCAAGTCGCAGTGGTGCTCCATGATCACAAAAATGTGAGTAAATGGAAACGGTGCCCTGCAAATGACAAACACACCTTGTCTGCTCACACGCTATCATTCAGGAGACAGTGATGTGGATAAGCGGAGGAGTGTGTGTGATGTATCATGTTTGTAGGTCTTTCTTAATGTGCGAGAGAACCAAAACGTCTTAAAAAAAATATGACTGTTTATACTTGATGTTGGTGATAAAGTAATTTTATACATCCAATGTGGAACAAGAGGACCTCTGAATGTTGCCTACAGAACCTTTGAATTGCTCGTTCAGGTGTTGTTCAACATTAATGGTTTAAATAATGGTACTTTCTCTGTCTCTGACAGACACACAGTTAAAACTGCGTCCATTGAGGAGCTGTCGACTCATCCATTTTATGTGCTTTAATCCTGTTTAAATGTCCCTGATAGACCACACCATTACCTCCACCTGCAGCGCTTTGCATTGTTTAATTCAAATGTGCTTTGCATATCTGTACCTCATTGATTGCGAGTCTGTATGATGTTGTTTGTCTTGCCAGAAGCCCAATTACGCGCCGGAGACACTACAAGTTTGAACTCTTAACTCCGCCTCAGAGAAAGTCTGCTAATCTGTATTCTTATCTGCTTCAAAACACCAACTAATCTGCTTAAAAACACCTTGGAGTCGGACCGTGCAGTAAACCTCCACATTGTGCTCTGTCGGGCAGTTTTTTTGGGAGGTGAGAGCTTTTTAAGCAGACTGAAAACACGCTCTCATTATCTGCCCTTCACTTTTCTGAAGCACTTTGAGAGAATTTGTGTTCGTGTTTGTGTGTCTCGTCCTATCTTCCTGTTGTTGGTGCTGGTGAACGGTAATCTGAATGAATAATTAATTCAGCTGTGAACCAGTTATATGTGAGAGGTTTGGTTTTCTTTTTGCTGAACGAAAAATGTGCTTTGATGTTTCGCACCAAGGCTGACTAAGAGCAAAAGGAATAAAAATAGAAGAGGGCTCCGTTACAGCAGGTTCAATGACTGCGCTCCCCACAGAGGATTTTAGAGAGGGAGAGGATTTGAAGCTAATCCCACCAACAGAGTACAGTATCAATGAGGGCAGCGGAGTGATCCCCGCTGCATCTCGCTAAAGTTGCTCAATGACATTGCTGTCAAAAGCTCTTAACTGATCAAACTGGCAAATTGCTATTTAAGGCTAGCAGTATTTATAGGAGCTGTAAGCCTGATAAAGATTGATAGAAACAAGCCGGCATCACAATGGACAGTGATTCTTGCAAATCTCTTACAGAAGTAGCGTATCCGCTCCGAATCACAATGGGAGACAATGCATTTGAATACTGCTTTTGTCAGCTGAAACCCATATAACTCTATAAATCTGGTTAGATGAAAAAGGCTGTTTATCATTCGCTGCCTGAAATGTGCCCGAGATATTCAATCCATGTGGAAACTGATTTTCTGCCTTTAATGTCACTTTCAGTGCATCTCTATCTCCATGCGTGGGGAGTGAAGAATACTGGCAACATACAGGAGTAAAAGTACTTTTTTTAAGCTGTCCTCTACTCTTTACTCAAGTATATTTTTAGCCAGTAATCTACTTTTAACTCTGCTATATTTGCCATTTATACAACAGTTAGTTCCGGCCCTGCAATCTGATTGGTCGAGAGACAGTAAAACCGTGACGATATTGGAGTACAACATCACGGTTATTTCACTGTGTATGTATCACTCCGCCCCACAGCTGATTGCAATCAACAATCAAATCAAAACTGACGGCTAGTGTCAGTTAGGTCAGCAGTTGCGTTGTAGGCTAATTAATTCATCCACTGTCAAACAGACAAAAATATGGATTTATTTCCTAAAATAAGTTTTGAATTGAACTATGAATGGTCATCAGAGGAAGATGAGGGAGAGGAGAAGCTGAATCCATCTGAGCACACATCCAGGTTTGTCAGTGTTTCATCAGCGGAGCTCAATGACTTGGAGAAAAGCAACATACTGTCAGATCAGAAGGCAGAGTCGGCTGTGCCTGTGAAGCGACAGTCCACCACGCAGTCACCAGAGACTTATTTCACCGCCTGCGGCCTCGTGCCTATGACCAAATCACAGCCGTGACGATATCACAGTACAACATCACAAGCTCGAGTGTGATATTGCTTAATTGTACCCAGTGGTGTCATGTACCAAAGTAATAATACTTTGGTACAATACTTAAGTATTTTTTATAGTATCTGTACTTTAGTTGAGTTTTTGTATCTCTGTCAACTTTCACTTTTACTCGACCACATTCCCTTAAAAAGTACATTTTCCCTCCCATACATTTGTGTGTATTTTAATCCAGTACTACAGATCTGTAAAATCAGCACAGTTTCACCAAATACTTTGAAGCACCCGGCTCGTCTCAGGCAGGAAGTGTTGATGATCTCATTGTGAACTTGAAGCTTCCAGTCAACAGTTAGCTGCTAGCAGTTAGCACAAAGTTAAACTATTGTTGCAGCACCTTTAAATTGTGTTGTTGTTGGTTTTTTTCACTGTGAGCAGGAAACACACTGACAGCTCCACAGTTCAGATAATATCTGCAAGGAGCAGCGGTGCTCCATGGTCGCAAACTGTGTTTAAAAAGTAGCAGTCTGGAGCTCTGCAGATAAGAAACACACCCCGCCTGTTGTGCAAGTGTTGACCAGTGTTATGACATATCATATAGGTTCTGATAATATCTAAGTTTCTGTATATTTTGAATAGTGTATTGTGGTGGACTATGCTGAAGTTGTGTTTATATTTACTTTATTTCTGTGTCAGAATACAGGCATAAGTTATTTAAGACAGGTATGGAGCTCTGAGGCGGTTTAGTGCGCATAAAGTCGACATGAAGTCTGTGTGGGTTTTGATCATCTTATGCAGCGTTAAAGTGTTTAACAATGGGTAATATGGTGAACATTTATAGAAATAGGACATCGAGTCAGTAGTGGGCCATACGAGATGTAAATTTGGGATGACTTGGCTTGCTATTTTTTTTTTTTGCATTCTCAATAAGCCTCGTTCACCCTCTCCCCTACCTGGTGTGAGTACTGTGGATCTTCACAAAAGAAACATGAGTCAAAACTGAGACACTTTGCAGACTAAGCAGCCGAGGAACTTTAGTCTTTCAGTACTCTACCCACTACTGTACATTTCTGTGGGTTGAGGGGGAAGAACGTACAAAACTCCATAAATAAAATAGTTCAGCTGCAGAAAAGCTGAACTCAAACCAGCACCACGTCTCAAGAAATTAAACATTTTACATCTGCAAACTCAAGACTGCTCAGAAAAACCGTTTGGCCGTTTCTCAATCGCTCCTTTGGACAAACTGTCCCATCTGGAATTCCTCACTAATACAACACAATCATAATTATTGTGAGCAGCTGAAAGACAAACTGAAACAGATTCTGACAGGTAATGAATCATGTTGTTATTAGTGACCTAACGTCCTGATGTGGCTGAACTCTATAATGTTCTCAACATCTGTATTTAACAGAGTCCATCTTTGGACTTGATTACAAATCAAATAAGAGCTGATTAGTTTGTTCTCTGGACGTCATCGACCACTTGTTGAACTCTCTGTGTTTAGGTATCAGACACTATTCAAATAAACTCTCATCTTTTATTTTAGAGACAAAACTTCCATCTATAATAGAGTCAACTTTACGCAGATGCTCAGATAAGACAAAAAGGAACGATGTCAGAAACGCGATAAATCTATGGAGAAAACTATGAATTTGTCAGAAAACAATCTCACTACAAGGTCCATTTAGTATCCGATGTGAAGCTTTGCAAACAGCTTTCAGGAGCTGTAATCACTCTTCTTGTCCATAGCGGCCGCAGAAGCGTCCCTTCTTAACACAATTCCAATTAAAGTGATGGGGACAGAAAGCACAGTCCTCGCTCCGTGCAGAAATACATTATTAAGTAAAGCTGGAGTTCATGTGAGGCTTCAGCAGTCTGAGTCATTCAAATCAAGTGGGTTTCTCACAAAGTTACAGTGGGTTTAGTCTCAAATTCCCTCTTTGTTTCCCCCGACAGAGTTCCCATGCTGAGCCGACGGAGGAATCGTCCTACAAAGAGGGAATTAAGTACAAAAAGAATAACTTCTGAAGATGATTGATTTGAATAACTCGGACTGCTGAAGCTTCATATTAGCTTTGACTGAACGTAGGAATGTATTTCTGCACTAAAACCAGGTCAGTAGATTTTGTCCCTCGTCACTTACAGTGAAATCACATTATGACGGACTCTCCTCACAGACAGGTTGGACAGAAGAACATTTACCAAAAACTGTTCAGTGTTCAGACGTACACGGAGCTCCAGACTGACTTTTATACAGTGAGGGCGCCTCACTTGTTCATTTAGGTGCAGCGACATTTTATCACTGCACCTTGTAGTGCCGCAACACATAGTCAGTGTCACCTTTTTGTCACTTCCTTCACACGTTAGTTTCTTTACACATTTAAATGGCTGTACAGAGTTGTGCATTAACTTCTTTTTGCACAGAGCACTGTGCTACAGAAGTTGAAGGTTTAGTGAGGTTTCTTCAAAAAGTTTAGCACTAAAAAATGCAGACATTGTTTTAGATATCCTAATTTAATATTCTTATTATTTTGCACATAGCATGAGTGTGGAACGAAGGGGGTGCTGAAACCATGTATTATAAAAACCATCCACTAATAAATAAGTTTTAACTTTGTGTTTAAACCTAGTGTTTCCCCTTTGTTACTGGGATCAAGGCCACGTGTGCAGTAAACATGTATTTGCATGTATATGCATGTATTTAAAGACACAAAGAGAGAAACTCTACAACTCTCTGGTTTATCAGTCAAGTGTCTGACCTACGCTGCAGACTGGATTCTCTATGAATGGGTCCAAGGCAGATTGAAAGCACACTGGCAGGTCCACATCATATAGGGTATGTCTCATGTATGATATTGTGTACAGTTACCATGGATACTGATGTTGTTTTGATGTCTTACAAGCAGAAAAGGTGAGTTTTTTTATTAGCTGACAAAAAATATAGCACATTCTGACATACTGCTTGTTTCATTGGCTATTTTATTTAGTTTTAGTCTGTTTTTATTGTTAATAAAAAGGTGGTAAATGAACATGTTTAATCGTAGGATTTGTTCGACAGCATCATCACTGGCGCTGGGCTCAGACTGTTGTTATTAGAGAGCTTGTGTGTTTGTAGTGCTCAGCAGATCTGCATGGAGGACGTCAGACTGCTCTGAGATAATAACAAACTGTAGGTGTACAAATATAAAACAGTGAAGCAGAGTCTGTCCTGCAGGACGAGATGAGCCGCAGGTTCACTTCAGTCTGTTACAGACAGTGTTGCATCCATCAGCAGCCATGTGCTCCGTCAAAGTGTCCTTGGGCCAGACACTAAACTTCCTGCTCGTGTGTGTGTGTGTGTGTGATGAAAGTGTCAGATTCATGGTTTAATTGTCACAGACACAAAGGAGTATTAAAAATGACACCTCCTCTTTAACAGCGTACAGAGTCCACAGCTAAGTGATGTCCGGCCACAGAGCGAGGCCGTGATGAGCCACAGGCAGACTCCGTCATGATGAGGACACCATTACTGCTCTGATCCCACACCTTCCTCCCTCCCGCCGCTGCTTTAGACCTTGACACCCATCACCTTGAGTTGCTATCAAAGGCTGACACTGATGATACGTTCCCTGGGCAGGGGATCCTGGGAATGGACCATATCCATCATCCTGCTCCCCTCCGATAAAATCCTTTGCCTGAAAACACAACAACATGGGGCACCGCAGAAGAGAGATTTAACACCCAGGATTCAAGGATAACTAGCTCTCTGTAATCACGTACAGAGCCGGGGGCAGGCTGGAGTCATTAAAGGTCACACATTCCTGGCTCACAGGGGGAACGAGGAGGAAGTTAGCAACAGGACATGTAATTAGTTTTGGGCTGCTTTTATGAAACATGCAGATGAACCCGTTGCAGAAGTTTCGACTGTATGCTCGCTGAAACCACCACGGCTCGTCTGATTAACCCTCAGGGGAAGCTTTTGAATCTTTGGGAAAACTTCTGAGAAGCCACACTAGAAAGAAATGCTAATTTTTGGGAGGCGATGAGTTGTTGGAAATGGACACATTTTGATGTGTAGAATAAAGTTAGAAAACTGTAAGGTCTACAAATGTCCCCTGGCGGCCTCTAGAGGCGGATACAGTAACTGTGACATTACTCACACTACAGTACAGAAGTGTTGGACACATTAGAGACTCACTGATGGTTCTGCTGTTAGGACAGACTCAACACTACTGACGGCAGGATGTGAAGGTCGAGGAGAGAACATAATCACCAAGTTTAAAACAGTTTAGGGACTGTTCCTTATTTATGAGAGGGGGTGGGGGGTGCAAAACGAGGCAGGCACTCCAAATAATATTTTACGCACTGGGGAGGAAGTAGTTTTTACGCCTCTTGACAGAGGCATTATGTTTTTGGTTTGTCCATCTGTCTCATTCTCATGAACACAATATCTCATGAAAGCCTTTAAGGGAATTTTTTTCAAATTTAGCACAAACATCATCTTGGACTTAACGATGCAGACTCACCTGTCTAGTATCACAGACTAGTATCTCCTAGGGTTCTTTAGTTTTTGTAGTTACTGCAGAGGTCGCCTGTGATTTTAACCCTGTGAGAATCTGCCATGTTAGTTATATGTCAAGTAAAAACTCTACCCGAAATTACCCATCATTTTGGCAGCAGTTAGCATGTCTATGATTTGGGGTCGTATTTTGATGCCCTGGTGCAGGCGATAGCCGTAGCCGGAGGCATCATGATTTCAGGTTGTCCGTCTATTCATTTGTCTGTACTTCCGTCCCATTGTCATAAATGCATTATCTCTTTGAGGGAGGGAATCTCTTCAAATTTGGCACGGACATTCACTTCAAACTTCAAGGTGAAACTGATTAAATTTTGTTGGTCGTTTGTCAAAGATCAAGGTCACTGTGACCACATTTGTGTCATTCTCATGAACACAACATCTCAAACGATTAACTGATTAGAGTTTGGTGGTCAAAGGTCACTGTGACCTTGCATCCTTCTCATTCTCTTTAATGCAATATCTCAAGAACACGTGGGAAATTTCAGCAAATTTAGCACAAACATCCACTTGGATTTAAAAATGATTCTTGAGTTTTAGCCATAACTCAAGAATCCATACACTAATTCTAACTAAACTTAGGGTTAGGGTTAGTTTTGGGCTGCTTTTATGAAACATGCAGATGAAGACAAAGACAAATGTCTAACGGGATAAAATAATGAAGTGATGACATTTCAGTGTTTCGCCTACCATTATATTAGGGGGGCGGAGGCATACCACCATGGGGAAGTAATTTACTTATTTGCTTATTTATTTATTGGCTTAGAGGAGGGACGTTCAACTTTTAATCATCATATTTTGTATTTATTTCAAATGCCCTCAGAACCCTTTAACCTACAAGCAGACTTGAAAGGCATGTATTCTTTAAAAAAACAAAATAAAATTACATTTATCAAAGCAGAAACAGAAATTATCTCTGGTCGCTGAACACGTCATGTGCAACAAACTTCCATCAAGAAATGTAATCAAATCAGCACACATGACAAAGACTTTTTTCAGCTTCAGGATTTTGTTTTCAACTTTTAATTATTGGCGATCATCGAAGGGTAACTATTATAAATCTAATAACAGCCACCGTGCCAAGTGACTGATAATCTATCTGCTGCCCAACAGTATGGACGCCCAGTGTTTCATATAAAATACGTAAAAAGGATATATAGAAATAACAATATGGATAAATCATGTAAAAGATATAAAGTACTAAAATCTGTAAAATAATTGAAGAAATGAGAAAAACTCAGCTTTCATTTTCATGGTGAGTTTTACCAATTATGAAAATGTCACTTTCATTTTAACAGTCTGTCTTTATTTCATAATGTCATTTTTCCTGATGATGCTTTTATTTCATGTCAACTTTTATTTCATAACGTCACTTTCCCTGACGGTGGTATTGTCATTAAAAAGTTACAGGAGCATAATGGAGCTATTAAAGCACAAATGCACAAAGTCTAGTTCCAATTTTCACAGTACAATCTGCCATATTGGACTCTCCTTAGAAACCTAATGAAATCAGTATTTGTGTTCTGGCGTTAAAGGCCAGATAGAGAATGAGGGCCATCTAAGGAAATTAGATGCTTTCCTAACAGCTGATTGAGAGATGTGCTGCAATGCATTAGAGGTACTTTCTTCCATTAGAAGCCACAAAAGATGTTTGAAAGAATCTTTTAATAATGATAACTGTGCATAATGGAGGAGGCCGCAAGCTAATGGCTGAAGTGTGAACACAACTATCTGAGCTGCATTTAAATGATGCACATACAGTCAGTATTTGAATCCTCAAAAGGCCAAAGAACTGAACATGGAGGACATTTAATGCTGTTAAATCTCTACAGACACATTTCCACATGCACAGACATCACAGAGGATCAGCACTGACATGCTTATGTCTCGCTGTGTGATCATAGTAAGATAACCTATAGGGAAAACTGAGCACCATCCAGGGGGTCCGAGGCTTCAAGGAGCCCACACTACTGTGTCTATGTTTGAAGTGACTGTTATCATTTCAATCAGATGTTCACAAAGACACACAAAACAACAACAAAGATACACAAAATGACCACACAGAGTCATAAAGCAGCACAGAAACACACACGACTATAAAGAGATAAAAAAAACAACTACAAAGACACGCAAAAGAGACGATTAATGACACAAAACGACCGCAAAGACGCTCCAAGTCACAGAACAGGGTCAATAAACAGCACAGAAACTCAAAAAACTAAATAGAGATACAAAAAGACCACAAACAGAAAAGAGACAGGATAATGACACAAAACTGCAAAGAATCACAGTCATAAAACAGCACAGAAATAAAAAGGACTACAATGAAACACAAAAAAAACGTACGACGACAAAAAAAAAGACACTCAAAATGACTATAAAGAGAAAACAACAGCAAACAAACACAAAGCAGCCACATAGATATGGAAAATGACCAGAAAGAGACATAAAACAGCTGCAAAGAGACCAAGACACCAAACTACAAAGATGCAAACAATAACCACAAAGTGGAAAAAAAAAACGACTGCGAAGACACAAAAACAGTAAAAACAGCAGAAAGACAAAAAACAACAACAAAGAAACTGCAAAACTGCGAAAAGACACAAACTGAAAGCAACCACAGAGATATTAACAACTGTGATGAGTCAGTAAAACAACAAAGACATGCAAAATGAATGCAAAGAGATGTAAAACATCTACAAAGAGACACAAAACCACAACAAAGACACACAATATGACCCCAGAGATAAAACAACTGTAATGAGTCAATAAAACATTTGCAAAGATGGAAAAAATGACCACAGAGACACAAAATGACAGTAAAGATAAAAACGACTGCAAAGCGAAAGTGAAATCGTTACAAAGACACACAAAATGAACTCAGAGATGGTGAACGACACAAAACAACTACAGAGATAAAAACAACCCCAGAAATAAAAACAACTGCTGAGTCAGTAAAACAACTACAAAGACAGACAAAATGACCGCAAAGATACATAAAATGACTTCAGAGACACAAAATGCCTACAAAGAGACATTTAAAAACGACAGCAAAGAGACACAAAATGACCACAGAGATAAAAATGAATGCAGAGACAGTCAAACCATTACAGAGGCATGCAAAAATGAAGGCAAAGACATAAAACAACAGCAAAGAAAGACAAAAAGACCATGAAGAGATACACAAAACAACTACAAAGAGACACAAAATGACAGCAAAGAGTCGGGAAAACATCTACAAAGAGTTAAAAAAAAAAAAAAAAAAAAAAAAAAAGACAGTAACAAAAACATATAAAATCACCACAAAGACACTTAAGATAACAGCAAAGAAACAATGGACCACAAAAAAGATACAAACCATAGACTGTATAAAAATATGGACGTAGTCACCGTGATATCACCCACTGGTTTCTGAGGAGCAGGTTTGAAGCTCAAAGTAGGCGGCTCTGGCCGTCGCCATCTTGGCAGTGCCCAACTTCCGGCCAAACAAAAATGGGCAAAGAGGGGGGCCAAATGAAGCCTGGTTGCTTAAACACGTCCACCTCACTCAAAGCTGCTAAGTTAGCTAAGGCTAACAAGCTACTCTACTTTGACTAGCCCTGTGGTGTTGGCTGCTCCCTCTCATGCTCCCGCTTGGTGCCAGCTCCCTCACGAAACAAAATATCCAAAAGGCACAAACACGGCTGAGGTGTCAGGTTCAATGACTTTTGAATTAGCTGAGATGACGCCTAGCAGACAGCCAGTGGCTAGTGAGCCACCCGAGACGGCGCCACCTGTCACTCAAAGTGACCACACCCTTAATTATGCACAACTTTAGGCCTTAAAAAGATTTAAAGCTATAGTTGGTAATCCTCTTCAGAAACACTTCTTGTTATACTGGGTAAAATGGTCCTTCCATCCTGAGAGTAGTCAATACGTAATGTGTTCAGAAAAAGGAACGAAAAAAATCCGACCTCTGTGGCAGCTGCAGGCCTGTAAAAACTCTGACCAATCCCTGCCATTCGGTGCAAATGGAAAGAACCAGTCAGATGCCTTTATGTCTTGTCCTGCTCGAGCCCCCCTCTGCCCCTCCCTCCCTCCTTCCTGCGTGCACTCATCACATGTCACCGTTGCTGGAATTATTCAGCACACTCCTCAGCAGAAATATTGAGTTAGCTGGAGTTTGCTGAACAATGGCAGAGAAAATGCAGCCAAAAGTACCACTTCCAGTGTTACTTGTAACGGCCCGCCCCACTAAACAGGCTGAGAAAGGAAAGTTAGAGGCAGAAAAGGCTGCGACAAAAAAGGCTTTGGATAAAGTGTGAGGACAAACCAGACGTCAACATCAGTGCAGCTTTTTAACGGTGGAGACAACTGAGGGAGCTGAAGGGCCTGAAAGTGATGCAGAGGTTGCTGTCTTTCTGTTGGGCAGGTAATTATTTGTTTGCTTCGGCGGGATTTGTTATTTTTCTCGGCTCTCCTCTGCCCTGCTGAGTCTGACTCCTACTGCAGGATGCGCGTTCAAGCTTGTGGGGCCATGGCTTTGGACGGAGCACTGAGAGGAGGGGGAGGAGGGGGCGAAGCTTAGAGGAGGTGCCGCTTTCCAATCTTGCTAGCTCTCCAACATTACCAACTATAGCTTTAACAAATGAGTTATAAAAAAAATTCACCCCCCATACAGTTGTCATGAAAGGGGAAATTAGCTACAGAGACCAAAACCATTTTTTGTACCAGGCTGTAAATATGTTTATTTCTTAACATGGGGGTCTGTGGGGATTGACTCGCTTTTGGAGCCTGCCTCAAGTGGCCATTCAACGAACTGCAGTTTTTGGTACTTCCGCATTAGCTTTACTCGTCATCCCTGGAGGTTGCTGCTTGACACAACAGACCATAAAGAGGCAGCAGAACAACAACAAAAAGACATGAAACAACTGCACGTTCTCCTGTGTCGAAGGGTTGAGGGACCTTTAACAGGTATGAGCCCAGGGGCCTTACTGTGTCAGACACCGCCCCTGTGGGATGAACAGAATCATGAACAGTCTGTGTGCATGATGTCTAACACCCTACATTGAGTCCATTGGGCAGCAGAGCTCCAGCTCACCTGAGGACACGCTGACAGGAGCGTAGCAGACGACTGTAAACTCTTGAACTCTGTAACTACAGCGTCGTTACCAGGAACAGTGTTTCACTGCAGAGACCTTCATCAGGTTGGTTATCGTTCAATGTTTCTGCCATTCATTCACATTTCCCTTCATCAGCCTCAATAACCGCAGTGCCGCAGCTACGAAGGTCGGCGCTTCTATAACCAATATGAACAGTAACAAGGTTTCTCACATTTCTGAGGAGAAATACAGAGTAGCACATCAGCCTGAGCTCATTTTATTCTCCCACGAAGATGAGATCGGCCAGGGTTCCTCAAAGTAATTACAAATCACCAATAAAAAAGACAGCAAGTAGTAGTTTTCATAATCTAATCTGTTCTTTTCTTTCCAGCCAATTTTCATCTTTTTCAAATCAGCTGAAACAAACCAAATGAAATAAAAAGTTAAAACAAAGAGCTCTAATGAGGAGTGGAAACAGAGGAACATGCACAATAAGAAGCCGTGGAAAAATCAAACAAAACAAACCTGTGTTAGAGGTTTGATTTCTGTGAATATTTAAGAGGAGCAGCATTAAAGCGTACGACGAGATGCATAAATTGTACAGTATGTTCTAAAATCACTTGATTGGAGTCGAATGGTGTGTTATCAGAATAAAAACGGATGCTCTAATGGACCGCTGCTTCCTGACAGCGTCTACTTCTAAAAAGCCCCTGATTTGATTTGAGTTCAGCAGCACATTATCAAGAACCATTTAGTTTTAAGAGATTCTTTAAAAAAAAACAACAAGGAAACAGTTATTCAGCTGAGAGCAGTTTTATCTGTAACTGTTTCAAAGGATTCCACTTATTCTCTGCCGCTGATGATCATCGCCAAATTGTTATGTTGCCAGCGTACAGGTGTCAGTGATTCCAGGAGGGATGCAATCTGGAGGTGATCCCAAAATTTGGAATTAATAAGACTTAATTATAGCGATCCTTTGATCCTGTACTATTCGCAGTTTGTCCTTTCAGGGCTCCAAAAGTCCCCACTGTGTTCTCACATAATGGAGTCTGTATTTTGGGATGTTACCTAACAGTACACAGTTATTAGTAAAAAGGTTCAGTTACATAATCTGTTCCCGTGTGCCACCGTCAGCTCCCGTCACAAATACAATTAAAATGGTGATGCAATCAACTGAAAACTCAAATCACTGCGCCGTGGTTGTATGACTCCGCCCACCAGTCCAGTGTCTCTGACAGTCTCCATCCATGTCAGTGAAAACATGGATGCTTCACACACAGAAGATCTATACAATCAGCACAGGTTCAAGATTAGAGTCACCAATTCAGTATCTGACCAAATGTCTCCCCTTCTGTTCCTGAGATATGACGTTAAAACATGATGATGTCACAGTCAAGCTGACCTTTGACCTTTTGACCTTCATTATTTTATCCTGTTAGACATTTGTGTCAAGTTTGGTCAGAATTAGTGGATGAATTCTTCAGTTATGGCAAAAAAAAATTCACAGTGACCTTTGACCACAAAATTCAATTCAAAGTTCAAAAATTCAAAGTGGATGTTTGTGCCAAATTCTGAGAGATTCTCTCAAGGCGTTACTGGGATATCACATCAATGAGAATGTCACAGACGAGGTCACAGCTGCCTTGCCCTTGCCCAACCAGTGTTGATTTCATTGACAAAAACTATGACTTAAATTTTTCATCAACAATCATTTACTGTGACGATGACGAGCTAAAAATAGATCTTGATGATAAAAACTAAGACAAAATCTATGTTTAATTTTCATTGATGAGACAAGATGTGATGAAAATGTTCGTGGTGGACTATCAGACATTGAAAGCCAAGAATGCTTGTAATTATGTTCAAATGCAGCATGAGCGACAGGCTGGTAAACTCCAGTAAATAGTCTGCACCAGGGTTAGGGTTAGGGTTAGTGAGCTGTAATTCAGCAGTAAATAGTCAGCCGTGTGTGTCTGACTGTGGATGGTGGAGCTGCTGAATGGATCTGTGGAGTTTGTTAGTTGCAGCGGTGGGTGTTAGCAGCTAGCTCCACTCATTAGCTGCTGAATGGCAGTGGAGCAAGCAGCCACCAGCTGCTGGACATCACAGCTGATCCCTGCAGGCACTCAGTCAGAGAAATTACAGTTATTAAGTGTGCAGAAATTATTTGTAGTTGTAGAAAAAAAATGTCTAAATGAAATTTTTATACAACCTGTCACCTTGACTCCAATGTCTGACACATGACTTAGCCTCACTGGATTAGTTTTAAGATAAAAACATATCGGAAACAGAATGACTACAAGTTCACTAAAATGTTTTAAATTTTCATTGACGGAAACTATGAAGGATAAAATGACTAAAATATGACTAAGACTACGAAACATTTTCATCTCGAGACTAAATCTAAAAAAGCTGTCAACACAAACATTAACCTTTGATCTATGACCCCCAAAATCTATCCAGTTCGTCCTCAAGTCCAAGTGGACGTTTGTGCCAAATTAGAAGAAATTCCCTTACAGCGTTCTCACAAGTTCAGGAGAATGGGATGGAAGGATGGACAAATGGATGAACAGATGGACAACAAAAACATAATGCCTGTGGCCACAGCTATCACTGTTAAGGAGCCATAAAAACTAACACTGTTATTATTAATAAAAAGAAGAGACTGATTCATACAGTACAAATACACAAAGTGTTAAAACAGACCAAATATGTGTGAAGTGAAAAATGCAAATGAATGAGAGAATATATATTCACAGTTTGAGAATAACAAACAAGCCTGATAACACTTTATTGTTCCCACAGGGAGAAATTCCTTTATCACCCAAACAGCCCAGTTTGTACAACAGAGGGAGCAAAGAACCGTCAAGACACCGCTCACATGGACAGATCCCAATACACCAGAGACATGCCAACACATACAGTAAATAGCAGCGGCTGCCTGGAAGCTGCAGTAAAAGGATGGATCAGGATCAAAAGCCTTCTGCACGAGAACTAAAATGTGCCCATGTTTCATGTTTTCATTTCATTTCAGACGGATTCACTGCAGTAAGCCGCAGGTTACAGGAAAAGCCTCCAGTGTAATGGTGTTGTGGGTCTGCTACACTCTGGGCATGATGGGAGCTGGTGCATTAATCACCAAGGGCTTTCCTGCAAATAACAGACTATTGATTATCATTAGGGTCGGGTATCATATCGATTTTTAATTCTTCTAATTCTGATTGGACTTATTAACTATCAGTTCTTCAGGTCACATGCTCATTTCACTGAGAAAAAAAAATATAAAAACTTTTGCATAATTCACATTCATATATATTCACAATTCACATCATATGGAGTTTATGGAACCTGTAAATTAATTTCATACAGTTTATTTTAGCTGCTGAATTAAATAATATGATTCAATAATAATCTTTTTTCATTCCCTGAACTTTAACCGTGAAACTGAACCCACTGAAATGACACAGACTCCAACACATGCCGGTACAGACAATCAGACAGCTGCCCAATCAGCCAGGGCTTGAAAAGTTGTTTTTTTAAAGTCATTTCATTCAAATTATTTTCTAGGGCTGCCCTCTAACAGTCAACCATATGTTAGTCGACCAGAAAGGATATTAATCAGCAAGATTGGTTTCATTGGTCGCTTAGTCGCAGAACAAAAGTGTGAAACTCTATCAGGAGCTGCACCTTGTCAAAATAAATCCAAACCTATATGACGGGACCATGTGTGACTTTACTTTGAAAGGACAGGCACAGGAAGTGTCCACGCTCAGCAGTCAGACAGCAGTCAGGTTAATCTCCAGGGCTGGTACCTGCGGTTATTCCACAGGCTAGTTAATAACATGTCGGGCAGGAAATCCAAAGTGTGGGATCATTTTGAGAAGGTGAAGGACGAACCCAAGGTGACATGTAAACTCATGTTCATTGGTCGACTACAAACATGACGTATCATCTGAAACATGGAAGTAGCTACATGCCCATTAGCCCACAGCGTCATTAACAGGCGGCTCGCTCAGTGTGTGACATGCACTTGGAGATAAAATATAGGCCTATATTAATGAAGCTTCATTAGTACGGTCTTATGGCAGCCCTATAATTCTCCAAACATTGCTTTACATTACCAGCAACATCTGCTTTACTCTACTCAGCTCCACTCTGCCTGTACTCACAGTCTCAAAAATGTCGACAAATACAGACAGGCTTGTTTCCTTCATAGATGAAATGCCAGTCAATAATAATAAGTAAAACTCATGAGTTGCAGAAGAACTTTGATTATTTCTTGGAGAAAAACATACGACTGGATTGAGACTGATGACTGATGTGAAGAGAGCAGAGCTCAGTGAGAGAAAGAGAGATGAAGACGAGTTTGCACTGACAGCGAGGGTGAGGTCAGGGGTCACACTGACTAGATATACACTCTTCACAACATCACTGAGCGGCGCCTGGAATGGAATGTGACCCTGTACATCAACGTCATTGACTTCATGAAGAAATCTGACAGCATTCATTGAGAAAGTCTGTAGAACTGACAACCTCACAGGGAAATCATATAAACACTCTGAGAGCAGAGTCTTTACAAAATCACTGCTCTCGACCATTAAAAATTAAACATGTTTGGCTTCTTAGTAGTTGGTATTTAATGAAAATACCAACACAAAAATCAATAACAAAATGAATCCATAGCTGCATTGTAAAGCTGCATTAATTAATTGTTGCCCCCAGCTGTAAAAACAACAGTGACATATTGATCACCGATAAAGTTCATACAATGAACTTATTAGCAAACAGTGTTTTATTTACATATGGAGCAGGCATAGTTGTGTCCATGTGATGAACATAAAGTGGAGGGTTAATGGAGCTTTTTTGTTTAAAAGAGCAGTGAAGGAACCAAAATAATAAAGCTGTGAGCCCAAAACAACTAAAGCAATGAGTTAAAAGACACTAAAACACTTCTTAGAGGTGAAGGAAGCTGCAGGGTTGTGTGAAAATCCTCTGTTGGATGTGTCACAAAAACCCTGTTTCCACCGAGCAGTCCTGTTCAGTTCGGTTCAGTTCAGTTCAGTTCGGTTCAATGATTGTTTCTGTTCCCACAGTGTAGTTCCTCACCGTCCCCATGTTTGGTCCCCCCTCTGTTGGGGTACCTAGCACACAGATCTGGTACTAAAAGGTGGAGCTAGAAACCCTGCAGTCTGATTGGTCAGTAGAGGACGCTCACTCTGGTTTTATGTAACCTCTGTTCATACATCAGTAAACTACAACTATAAAATGAAAGAGAAAAAAATAACTTCATTCACTGGGCCGACTGCCGGCAACTTTTAAGGTGGAACGTTAACTTGTAATGTTACTCAATGCATGAGTTGATGACGTGAATCCATCAGCACACCTTAAATTTCACTGTGACAACTTTGACCATCACTTTAGTTTTTATATGACACACACTTTTAGTAATGACTTCAAAAATATAGATTCATTTGGAGCGGATTATGTGAAGGTCATATATTCTGCAGCCTCGTTCTGTGGACGATAAACCAGGTGCAGACTTCCATCTGTGTCATCGCTGATGAGGAAATACAGCGAGTGCTGGACGGAGCAGTGAGTGACAACAACCCCGCCCACATTTAAGAGGACTGTCTGAACAGACCGAGGGTCTAGGTACCATGTCTGAAGGCTTACTGCTGGTTCCAGAGGGACTGGACTGAAAGGTGGGGGGCTGATGAGCTGTTTCACACTGCTTTTAAAATGCACCCGTTATGGTGACAAATATGAACTTAAAAATGCAGAAATCATGATGGGCTCACATTCATCAACGCAGCTGGGATATGATGGACCCAACAAGACAATAGAGGAAAGTTAGTCAGACTAGAAAAAGTTTTCAACATCACACTTCTGTTCAGCAGGTGGTTTATATTTTAAGATCTGATGACTTCCTGTGAGGGAAATCCAACAGCAGAGATTCATTTGGGCACAAAGTGTGAATGGGCTCTCCAACACTGATAAGAGGAGAGACGCCAGAGACAAACACACCACTCTCCATCTTAATGCTGCTCAGCAGGCAGGGTGTTGTGTTGATGATGCCCTCTTTAGTTACATAAATGCTGCCAGTAAACACTGGAAGAGACACACATGACTGTATTCGTTAAAACGGACCATTTCCTTTAACACAAACCGTCTGGACACACTAAATGTTTTTATGGTTCTGTTACTGCTTCACAATTTAGCATTTCAGTAAAAGCTCATTTCAAAACTGTTAGAAATCAGTGTGTGTTTCCTTCAGTTAGTGTTATCAGAGACGGTGACAAAACAACACGAGGGGCCAGTAATTCTAACAGTGATTAGGGATACACCCACCGGGTGCTTCTATGTTGTTTAAGTTGTTGTTTTTGTTGTTATTTATTCCTCTTTTTGTGCCAGGGAAACAAAGAAATCTACACTCTAAAAACAACTAACTGTCATTTAGCCCATTACACTACCTTTAAATGAGCACAAATTCAATCATACAAATGAATTAAACAACCATCAACAAAACCTTTCACATGAAAAACTTAAAAAAAAACAGCTTCAAAAGCCTTTTTATTATATGTACTGTATCATAGCTCCCTCTTAAATATCTATTTTATGTTGCTGTGAAAACAGCGTATTTATTCAAGTTTCTTACAAAAATATATATTACAAGATTACACTGAACACATCATGAGAACTTTAGAATTTACTTTCACCCAGAAGGCAATTTGTCTGAACAGAGCTTGAACACATCATAATTTGACTTAATGCAATCTCTTAGCTGTCAGTTGCTAACTGCTAATGCCTAACTTTAACGACTTTAACTACTCTCCTCCTGATGATGTCATCACAGATTTGTTGTTTACAATGTAGAATTTTTAGATAAACAATTTGGTGCATCCCCTGACACAACGAAACTGAGTTTACTGACTCCTTTCGTCTTTAACGTGTCCAGGAAAGATCTCTGTTCATCCCCAAACACATTTTTTATTGCCCCCAGGACGACGGGACACCACACAAATCACAATCATGCATCATATCAGCTTTACTTAATACTTGGTTGAAGATTTGGGTCTTTTTTCTCCTCAAGGTGCAGCCAGGGGCAGGAAGGGATCCGATTTGGGGACCTCAGACTTGCATCTCTGTTCTTTGCAGATGATGTGATTCTGTTGGCTTCATCACACCGTGACCTCTATCATGACCTGGGACGGTTTGCAGCTGAGTGTGAAGCGGTCAGGGTGAGGGTCAGCACCTCCAAGTCTGAGGTCATGGTTCTCTGCCGGAAAACAGTGGATTGTTCTTCCGGTAGTCACCAAAAGAATGAGATCGTGGATACAAGCGGCCGAAATGAGTTTCCTCCGTGGGGTGTCTGGGCTCAACCTTAGAGATATGGGGAAGAGCTTGGAGTAGAGCCGCTGCTCCTTCACATCTAAAGGAGTCAGCTGAGGTGGTTCAACGTGTGATCAGGATCCTCCTGGGTGCCTCCTGTTAGAGGCGTTTTGGGTACATTCCACTGGTAGGAGGCCCCGGGGCAGACCCAGAACACGCTGGAGGAATTACATATCTCATCTGGTCTGGGAACACCTTGGGATCCTCCAGGAGGAGCTGGAAAGCGTCACGCAGGAGAGAGAAGCCTGCTGTACTTTGCTCCACATGACCCGGCCTCAGATAAGGGGTTGAAAATGAATGGATGGATGTACTCAACTCAACATGTGACATTTGTATTGTTTTGTATGTAGACTCTACATAAAGATATAGTGCATGATTTCTAAATAAAGTTAGTTAGCTAGTTTGCTGTCTCTATCAATTATCTGTCCATTAGTCACTCTACAGCAGGAAACAGCACTTCAAAATAAAAGCTCTGTGCTGAAAAATTCACCGTCCTTAAAAATAAAATGTGTTTTGTTTTTTTTTTACAGACATGACACATTTGCAAGTCACTTGCCGCTCATTCAGAATGGACTGTGACCCACTTTTTAACAGTAACCAACCACTGCTCTGATTTGGCATCAGATTCCCACCTACGATGGAATTCCAGTTATTCCAAGGAATTAAGTCTTCCACATGCTGCCATGGGAACACAGAGGCGGATTATACTGTATGTAATGTAGGATGACACCAACATCTTCCTCTCTGTTGTGCAGAAATCCAGCTGGATTCAAACAGGAAATGTGGTGGTACGCATGTTAGACCTACGTGTGTGTGTTTGAAAAGCATCTTTGGAGGATTTGAAATAAACTGAGAAGAAAAATGCATTTACACACACACACACACACACACACACACACACACACACACACACAAATCATCCACCTTCTTTGGTCACAACCTGCCAGTGATGAAAATCCACCACCTTCTCCCCGCTCTCACACAACCGACAGATTTAGGCAAACTGTCACCTTGCAGCTTGCCATTTTCACAGCACCCATTGGCCGTCACCTTGCTCCGAAATTAAAAAGCGACAACAGGTGAGGCATGTGAGGCATGTGTGCTGCGAGGCCCTCGTGTGACAACGAGCTGTCTGAGGAAGAGAGCTGTGAACATCTTAAAAGAAGCCTCGTCTCCTGCCCTCGCTGCCGTTTGTTGCAGGTAAATGACGGCGAGGTTTGATCTCTGTGGGTGAGATCACTCCGCAGGCCTTCACCCTCCATTCTGAGTCACTCCTGCTACTCGAGCTGATCTGTGAGATCCCTATTTGTATCTCTGCTGGGATGTAACCCATATCTGCTAACGTATTTACTGACAGGGTGAGAAAACACAAGCCACAAATAAACAGAAGCACACCTGCTCTACTACACACCTGTCCACTTTATGTGAAGCTACAGTAGACGCTCAGCGCTGACTGAACTGATGCATTTCCCCAAAATCCCCGTCAGGTTTCTCTCGTCTGCTTCCTGTCGTACTTCACACTATAAACGACTCAATCAAGCTGCTGTCGGTGCCAAAATCAAGGGAACGGAGTCAGGTGATTAGTCTTTTGTTGTTTATGATTAAACATCAAATCTGGAATAATCAGTGCTGTATGACACGTCGCATGTAAAGTTTGATATCAATCCTCTCATCTCATTATCTCATTGGAAAAAAACAATAAAGCATATTTACCAAAATGTTGGGACTATTCCTTTAAAGGAAACCTCACCCATGATGACATCATCTGTATATTAATTACTGACCCTGTGTTACACTGAATTTGTGAAGATTTCAACCTGACATTTCAACATACAGTTTTTAGTTTAGCATCATTAAATATCTGGCTGGATGTCAATCTGTTTGGTTGTGGTGGCACTTCATGACAAAGTCAGATCTCATCTTATTTTTAGAGGGTTAAAGTGAAAATGTTTTAATCAAGATAAGAGAAAGTTATTCTCTCTCTCTATATATATATATAGTTATATATATATATATATATATATATATATATATATATATATATATATAACTATATATATAACTATAATATTATTACTTTCAATAATGTTGTTGTAAGCTACTGTCATTACCTGCATCTCTCTCTCTCTCTCTCTTTCTCTCTCTCTCTGTCATACGGATTACTGTTAATTTATTATGCTGATCTGTTCTGTATGACATCTATTGCACGTCTGTCCGTCCTGGAAGAGGGATCCCTCCTCAGTTGCTCTTCCTGAGGTTTCTACCGTTTTTTCCCCATTAAAGGGTTTTTTGGGGAGTTTTTCCTGATCAGCTGTGAGGGTCATAAGGACAGAGGGATGTCGTATGCTGTAAAGCCCTGTGAGGCAAACTGTGATTTGTGATATTGGGCTTTATAAATAAAACTGATTGATTGATTGATTGATTGATTGTTATTCTTCTAGTTATTGTAGTTTATTAAAAGTTTGTCATGATTTTACTCACTTTAAAAGAAACTTCACCCACAAATTGATCATTTGTGTCAGGGGTGTAAATCACCAGTTACATCCCGATATGATTTTATATCAATTCTTTGAACAAGGATACGATATTTGCCGATATTGGATCAGATACATTTTCTTTCCTTTGCTCATGGCTTAACAAATGACATGTAACATAATAATTTACTGATAATTTTAGGGATGTCTCGATCCAGCTTTTTCACTTCCGATCCAATATCAATATTACAGCCTTGAGTTGTGGCCGACACCGATACGGATCCGATCCAAGCGCGTATTATACATATTCACTTATTTTGTTGTCAGTCATGTTAGAAAAGGTTTGATCAAGCGATATTACTCTAAACAAGAACAACTACTTAATCGGGCTAGTTAGAATGATCCACAACAGTTGGTATGAGAAACTGACCCGTTTATTGTTAACAGGGTTAAATAAACAAACTTTAAACTTGAACATTAACATTAAATAAAAAATATAGCTAGTTTGCTTTGGCTGCTTTGGCCCCTTAATAAGTAGAAAATAAATCAACACAAGAAATTTTTAAAATGTCTAACACTGAAATTAAAATAGCAGCAAGACTCCACACACTTGTGCTTTGCTCCCCTAATAAATAAAAAAAAGATTAACACCACAAGACATTGTTGGCATTTAACAAACAATGCAGCCTTTCCTTTTCAGTTATATTTATAGTGTCAGTGCCAGCCTGGTGCTGCTGTTTCCTGGGACCAACAGAGGGGACAAAAAACCACACACAATATTGTACAACTGTTTAAACAAGCAATAGTCCATCCATGGCTCCAGTTTCACTAATTGTGCCCAAAACAGTGCCATCAGTGCTCTTTACTTAAACAGTAAGAGTGTAAACCAAATAAAAATATCACTCTCAAAAAACCAGAGCAGAAAACAAATAGTCAGTTAACTAAGTTGACCGCTACTCTTCCTACCCTCCGTGTGTGTCTGCCGTCTGCATGCTGGCCTGGTGGATTGATAGTAAGAGCTGGAGCGATCACTGGAATGGACTGCTTGAATCGCGGAGTGCTGAGCTGGCCGGAAAAATTGGATCAGAGTTCTGGGATCTGCATTTTTCCATGCAGTCCGATCCGATGCCAATGCATGTTTTTTGCTAATATCGGTGGCTGGATCGGATCTGGACTTCCCTAGATAATTTACTTTACTTTATTTAGTGAGTAAACTGTTGGTTAAAGTCACTATATCGCCTGACAGAACAGCTCGGCTGAATTTCAGCCAGTATGCACGTTTTTCAGCCGAACATTGTTGAAACAGCAGCTGATGTTGATGTTTTTAGACATTAGCGAAACACATTGTGTTTTATCTCATAACAGAATTGTTTACATGTGCTTTGTGTGTTGACCTGTATTTTCTCCATGATTGAAACTACTCCCACACTGCTGATTTATTCCAGAATGAATAACATGATTCTCATTGTCTCTCTCTTGGCTGCAGTTTAATGGTGACACAGGATTTCCAAATAAAGGCGTAACTTATGGATGATATGGAACAATATTGTCACCTTGCATCGATGATACTGGATCACTGAATCGAAATATCGATCCAGATTGATGGATCATTACACCCCTAACTTGTAAATGTGTTACTCACCCTATATTAACTTGAATTGAAGATGAAAATTTTGTTTTTCTTGGGTACCTCAAATGTAAATGAAGAACCCCAAAAACAGAGAAAATTCTTAAAAACTAGAGTAGGAATGTCAACGTTTAGCCATCTATTGGCCATCACAACACAACAATGTTACTGTGGAATTATTGTGCCCACCCTTCAGTCAAACTTCAGGTCGTCCAAGTGAGTAAGCGATGCAATTTTGAGCTGCAAACCCGCTTTAGTATTGTTATAAGTGATCACTGTTAGTTCTGTTAGCATTAGCACTTTTTACACAGAGATGGCGCTACTTAGCCACTACAAAGTCCTTCTTTACGCCACCTTTGCATTTTAACACAGAACCAATTGACGGCGGCATCATGTAGCTCCAGTGTGTGATGTCAGACAGCATGATGACATCACAGAATCAAAAGACTTGTGACATGTAACACAACAGCGTCAGCCTCTAGTGTGACATATAACATACGTGTCAGCAGCTCTTTATAAACAATAACAATGACATTACATGTCAATAATCATTTAGCGTCCCTGTTATATGGCGGCTGATCTCGTCCTCTGCTCAGAGGGTAAGGAGCTCCTGGACCTCATTGTTTTCACTATTTGCAAACATTTACAGCCACTGTTCTTCTTCTATGAGTTAGCCGCTAACTGCTAACAGCTGCTTTTAAATCTCCCACAGTGGGTCGCAAGCATAACACGTCATCAAAATGTCATACCCGGCATGTCGGCTGTGATACAGACACCGTTTTGTTGCTGTTACTACCCGTGATGCCGCCTTCAAGGTGAGACAACTCTGTCCCCCCGTTCCACATTCATTTCGGCGAAGTATGGAAAATGCAGTGCACTATGAGTACCCGGATGGCGCACTCAAAACAGTCAAGAAGTTGAGTGTGGAACTATGAACACTTCTCACCGTCAACAATCACCATCTTGGCTACGTAGCGCAAGGGGAGGGACCACTTTTCAAACTGGAAATGGCAGCCGAGGACTGTGCGACCGTGAACGTTGCTGCATTGTCGTTATACATATGTTTCTTGCACTAAGCACCACTAAACTGTTGTCAGGTATAAGCCAGCAGTATGTTTATTGGGTTAATTTCGCAGTCTGTAATGATTTGGTACCGTAAACGATAACGCAAATGTTAATGCCAGTTTGCTAACTAGCTAACAGCTGCGGTCGTAATTTCTGGTGAGTGCACAATGGCCGTGTTTGATTTGAGACAACACTACCCTGTCAAAATTTGTGCACTACGCCAGCCGTGAGAAACGTAGCACAGGGTGAGAGACTGATATACAAATGATGATTTTGTGGGTGAACATTCCTTTAAATAAAAAGCTTTCATAGTAGTAAGAAAACACCATTTTGAGTCCCTCGAGGGGGAAAGTTAAAGTGATGAGACATTTGGGTGCAGTGTGAACACTGTCTCCATCTCTCATTAGATCAAGAGGAAAATAGAGAAGCTGGAGAGAAGACACCAATGAAAAATGAAACCACCAGCTGTGATGATGAAATCTGCAGTGATCAGCGATATATAATATATAAACACCTCTCTGCAAAGAAACTCTGCCTCTGCTCTGTGATGTGGAGGTGGTAAGGCAAGGGGAGGGGGGGTTCTATATCGATTTATTGCTGATAGCGGCCGACTTTACAGTGCGTGAACTTAAATTGTAAAGGAATTCATTATCAAGCTCAGTGAGTGCGACTCTTTTGGGATAATGTGAAAGTGACAGTGGTTACTGGGATCTTACCTCATAGCATTCATCTCACTGGGAACCGCACTACCAGTTATGTGATGTAATATACAAAGATACCTGGGTAACATGCTGGAAAAAGTGTGATAAAATACAAACGGCTTGATGCTCAATCGACTCACTCTGGATTAGAGGATGGGATTTCTATCATGGCACATACCTCTGTAAATCATATACAACTCCCCGACATAACTCCCATTTTAAATGAAGGCTTTAGGTTGGAGCAGTCGAAGGCAGAGAGATTCAGAGCGCAATGAGGCGACGTACAGTGTGACAAAGTTGTGCCACCTGTTCCCACACTGAACATACAGTATTCTCCCAGTTTTCCCTTATTGATGCAGAATTTAGTCCTGTTGGAATGGGACTGGTGTTGCCAGGGGGACCTCATGATTTAGATATGAACTCCCCACTAGGGCTGGGTGATACATCATGAAAATTATATAACAATATTTTTCGGCATTATCTTGATACACAATATATATCTTGATATTTTAAAATCTGCTCAGGCATTTCATTAATGCTAGGACTGGGAGACAAAATCAAACAAAATATTTCTGACCAAATACCCTCTTTGATGTGAATTTAAAAATAAAAATGAACACGTGATTAATTGTGATTAATAATCATCAATAATGTGGATATAACACTAAGTGGGATAAGGCAAGTGTTTAAACAAATAGTTAAGGCCCAATCCCAATACCCCCCGTTGCCCACTTCCCCTTAGCCCTTGGCCCTCAAAATGAAGCAACGAGGGGTAGGGGTTGAAATCTTTCCCTATGAATTGGGACACCACTCACTACGTCACCGCGTTGGTTATGTTCACACATACGTAACTATTTTAAACAGGAAGCTGCCATCTACATTTCCAACTGGCATCTACAATGGAGTCTCATCCATCTTACCAATCGCGTTTGCCACATTCACGATGATTCGTTTGATGAACGACAGACGACAGGGGACTTCTGCTAGCTAGCTAACCAGCTAACATTACGAGGCAGCATAGTTATACTAGCTGGTGTGTTACCGTAATGTGAAAAGTCAGACAATTTTGCAGAACAGGACAAATGACAGACGCCAGATAGTGCGAGCTAGCTAGCTAGCTAGCTAACAAGCAACCTGACGACGGTAATGTTAGCTATGTATGAAAATTTTTCCCTGTCTCTTGCTCGGTGGTAGCCATGGCGACGTCAAGTCAGCATCTGAAATCCCTCGCTCAAAAGGGCTAGTTTCATACCCACTACCCCTCGTTATGCCCCCTACCCCTACACGCAAAAAGGAATTGGGACACCACTACCCCTGGCGGGAACGCGCACATGTAGGGGTAGGGCCAAGGGGGGGTATTGGGACGGGCCCCAAGTCTGCTAAGTTGATAAATCTACATCACGTTACTGTCACGCAGCCTTTAAAACGAGGGGGGGAAAACACCATGAATGCCACATCACGATACAACGATATCCAAAATTTAAGAGTCTCATGTCTCAATGACGATATGTTATCTTCACATTGCCTAGCCCTACCTACCCATGTCTGTAACATTATCTCCTGGATATGATGTCAAGGCTCTGCGTTGCATCCACTTCCTGAACAACAAGAGCAATGGCTGCTACGAAGCCAAACAGGTACTGGATGCACAAAGAAACAATTTAATTGCACCCAAAATTTTCATTTGCAATTGCCTGGCAGGCTCCATAATTCTCAACCACGGCACTGGGAAAACAATTAACTTTGCAAAAAACAAACCAGAATTACCGCCTCATGGTTGTATGACTCCGCGAACCTTTCAAGTTGCTAAAACATGGATGCTTAGCACACAGGTTGTCCCCCAGCAGCACGGAAGATCCATACGATCCGCACAGTTTCAAGATTAGCGTCACCAAAGTCATGACACTGGTGACATCTGCCTCTTCTTTGTACCATGTTACTCTGGGGCCAAAATAAACACCCCTCAAGCGCCAAATGTGGGTAGATTTTCCGTTTAGCGAGTAAATCTCAGAAGGCCGGTCGCCACACGGACTGGTAAATGTTTGTACCAAAATAGTCATGTAATAATAGTCTAAACGGCACCACAACCCTGGCTGTCACAGGCACTCTGAATCTACAATACGGGACATCAGCTGATCCGATCACTTATCATCAGTCTGCTGCTAGCTTCCATTAGGCTGATGCATAGCTTAGAGTCATGAGCTGCACCCATACTTTTGACGGAAATAAAATAAAAACGTAGTAATAACGCAGCACATTACAGCTTCACTCCTTCTGTTCTTACCTTTCACAATAAAAGCCAACATACATACTGCATCACGGAAGAAACTTATTCACGTGCTGACGCTTCAGCCTCTTCTTCAAGTTTCTATACAACAAAATACCTTATTATCTAAATGAAATATACTGTAACGAATGTATATGTGACATAAAAGGCAATATATTATTTTGGCCAGTTAATAAAAATGCTTGGCCAGTAGATTTTTCTGTCTTCCATCGGTGAGTCAAATTTAATTTTGGACACTGATGTTACTGTCACCAACAGGACTGATGGCAAATGAAAAAAGAAGAATGAAAAAAGGCCCAAGTTGTGATCAATTTTCCCTCTAACACAGAAACTGAAGACAGCTGTGACAGACTTTGGTTGAAAATCAGCTGTTAACTAACATTTACCTTGTCTCTGTCAGAGCACACACTGGACTGAATGTAACCATCAACACTGGAGCTGAAATCAAAGTGATGCAGGAGCAGTTTGTGTGTTGAAGTGGCACGTGTGCGGTTATTCTTTGAAATTACTGAACCGTTGATCTTACAACATAAAGTGTGCTGGTTGAAGCTAAAAACATCCATCATCACACATTCATCACTGAGCTGTCAGCAGCACAAACAGGAGCGAACATGTAGAGAGATGCTGCTGCTGCACACAGACACATTTACAGGACCTGAGCTGGTGCTGTATAGAAACTTCCATACATAGTGAAGCTAACAGAGCTGGAGTATTATACTCCCTCTCGCTGTGATGAAACCTGGCACTTGGGTGCATTAGAATACATTAGAGATAATGAATTCTCCTCTACAGTTTTTCCGCCCGCCGAGCAGGGCTGTCCGACGCGTGAGATGGCGGAGTGACAAAGCTTGCAGTTCTCTGCATTCATATCCCCTTTTCATGTGGGGAGCAACGCTGTCACGCTTGTGCCTCGCTGACAAATGAAAAATGTAAGGTTGATGACTACTTTTTTATTTGTTTCTCCGCGTCTCTTCCCCTGATTTAGAGATGTCTATCCGGGGACCCCGTGTTTGGTACCTGCTCATTATCATGGCTTCGCACATTGCTGGAAGATTACAGGTTTCTCATGCAAACAAGACACCAGCACAATGCAGGCAGGCAGACATGCTAAAAGGAAGTGTGGAGGTAATGGGTCTCCATATAACGAAAGAAAACCTTGAATGCTCAGCTACACTGAGACAGGAGCATGCTGTCATGAACAGAGTTTACCATCTAATTTGTTCCTTTTCTCCCTCACACGCATGTGCGCACACACACACACACACACACACACACACACACAGTGACAGTCAATCACAGCAGGCAAGCCACACTGGTTTGTTAGCAGCTTTTGTCCCGACTTCACCTCTGCTCAATCGAATACTGCATCATCTCCTCCTCTGTGGCCTCGCCTGCCACCGAAAACAAAAAAACTACAGGCTTGCTTTGCCTAAAGTGATTTTTCCGACGTAATTTGTCCATGTGCGAGTGTTTGTTTTCCCCTTTCATGCCGCCATACTTTGGCACAGTGTGAGCGTGTGTGGATTTCCGTGTGTGCGTGCACGCATGCTTGTATCGGAGACAAGGCCATCCATCTCAGACAGTCCCATCTGCGAGCAACAGCCTTGTTTACTTATCCCTCGACCAGAGAGCAGCAGCAGCCTGTCCGCAGGTACGCCAGCAGCCAGCGCTCAGGACGAGCTGGGAGGAGCAGGAGGAGGAAGAGGAGGGGGGTCGGCTTCTGTCTTCATCTGGGGATAAATCATTCTTTACACCGACGCCAAACTTCCACACCTTTTTCTCTCCTCGCACCGTCTGCTCGTTGCTCTGAAGTCATCCTTTTCTCCTCGCGGCTTTCTCCACTTTCTCACTCCGATTTAATTCACTCATCTTTCCAAAGCAATCCCTTTCACCTCCTCTCTGTCCTCCTCTCCTCATTCTCCCTCCGATTACCCACCTTTTCACACCGCTTGCCATTTTTCTCCCTCACACCTTTTCTTTTCTCTGTTGCTGTCTAGTTATCTTTCCAAAGCTATCCTTTCCCCCACCTCACTCTTCCTCTCCTCTCTGCTCCCCCCCGTCCTCACAGTCCACCCTCCCAAGTTGTCTCTTTCATCTGGTCAAAGCATCTTTCAAAGCCAAGCCCTCTCTTTCCCTCAATCTGCTTCACTTCCTGCTCGGCCCTGACTCTCATCGCACATCATCATCACATTTTCTCGGCCACGTTCTGTCTCTATCGGAGGACAGGGAACAGCCGGCGCCCGAGCTGATGGGGTGAAATAGCGTCGTGTGATGAATATTCATCCCGTTACCACTAGCCGCCGTCCCCAGTCGCTGTGTCGCCGAGGTCTCCAGCCCACAGATGCCACCATCTATTTGTCACGGGCGAGACGGGACCCACAGGAAGATTTCTGGTGCCAAGGCTGAGGAGGGACCGACTGAGTGAGCCCCACCCACTCAGTCTGAACCAAACTTGTACATCTGAGCCACATCAAACAAGTGTAAAGACACTGAGACAGTGACGGCGCTGTCCTCGCCTGTTCTCCCTGCTGGCCATCACGGATATAAGAGCACAGAACTGGCAAGACATGAGATAGAAGTCTGGTTTAAAGGAAAAGTCTGACTTCTTTTTAAACACTGAGTCATATCTCCATTGTTCTGGCGATCATGCTGATCAGCTGAGAAAAAACTGAATTCATCAACTTCATTCCTGAGATCCAGAGACTGAGAAAAACAACACACAGCTTCAGTTCAGGGATCCACCAACTATCCCACACAATATTTAGCATTTTAATGATTATCAGTCATTAATCATCTTTTTTTTTAATAGGGTTGGGTTAAAATAATCAATTCATCCGATTCAAATCGAGTTTCATTTGAATGGCTCGATATCAATTCATAAAATCCAAGATTGATCTTTTAACCCTCTGAAATCTGAGCACATTGACTTGGTTTCTTTCAAAACCATAGGAAGAAGGCAATGAGCAACAGAAGACAAAATGACCCAAAGAATTAGCAAGAAATGACAAAAATGAGAAAATTAAAAACAAGAAAATTAGTGCAGAAAAAAAGATAAAAAAAAACAAACAAATAACCTGGAAAAAAGTGCATAAAAATTAAAATAATTCTGTAACATGATTTGAAATATAAAATTATGATATTTATAAATATAGCTTTTCCCTAGCTTTTTCACCAAGTTGCTTGGGGCCCAAAGATTTGAGTATTTGTGAAAGGAGTCTAAAAGCAGCACAAGAAAAGTGAAGTCGCTCCAAGATTCAAAGGGTTAATATATGCTTATTCCCATGGATGTGTGAAGCTTAAACCCCATTAATCTCGTCAGTCATAAAGAGTCCCCAGCGCTCAGTTATTAACCACCATAGTATTGAGAAGCTCTGATGTTACCAGCTTTATCTGTAACTGTTGGCTGACTGGTTTTAAGTTTTGGTGTAATTTATTATCGTGCTGCAGCAGCCGCTCCTCCTGCTGTCTGTGCGTCAGGGCTTATGCGCACACACACACACACACACACACACACACACACACACACACACACAGAAAGAGACAGAAGTGAAATTAACTTGAGCTGATGACAACTATGCTTGTTAGTGTGAGTGCAATAAAACCTCCATGAGGGAAAAAGTCAATACTTTATCAATACACCTGATCAGCATCATGTCAACATGTAGAGAGGTGATATTTCAGTCTGCTCTGTCCACAGTCTCTCATCCACTGCCACCAATATTATGTTATAAACAAGCACAGAGGCTTTTCAGCTGACGACAAGCTGAAACAACAGCTGCTGGTGTCTGACGGTTCAAGTATCTTAACATTTACCTGTGGTCATGTGACCTGTGGTCATGTGACCTGCGGGCAGTGACTCACCTCAGCAGCAGAGAGGACAGGAGGACTGATACTGACTGATGTGTGTGTTCTTCATAATCTTCACTCAGTATTGTGATGTCAGGAATATGATTTATTATATTGACATTTTGGATTTGTTTTTCAGTGAGGTATGAGTTTATATTGTGACTGCTGCTCCTCTGCTGTCAGTGTCACAGTTTCTCTCTCTCTCACATACACGCACACACACACACACACACACACATACACACACAGATGTCTAAACGGTGCTGTGAAACTGACCACCCAAGCGCTCCTAGTTCTGTGGCACCGTCTGCCATACAGCACATCAGCTTCTCCATTAAACCATCAACAGCCACCAGTCTGTTGTGAGCTACCATGGCGCCCATTAGTGCTGCACGATTTGAGAAAAATGTGCGATTGTGATTTGAGTGGACAATATCGCAATTTGCAATTACAATTACAATATAACACAGAAATGGTATCATGAGTCTTCTTTCTTGATTCAGTGTTTCCCTACATTATATTAGGCCATCAGGGGGCACTGACCTGACCTGACCTGACATAGTTATTGTTATGGACAGTGTGTAAATGACCATCAACAGACTGAGCACAGTCAAACAGCACTGTACCTACAGTGGAGCGTTCCTGTGTTGCATTCAGGTGTTGTCATGTAAATGACAAATTCCAGCACGCCATTGCACAACACAGCAGCATGTGTGTCGTGTGGGCCGAACCCGAGCAAAGTTGCTCAGTTTTTCATTTGTTATTATATAGTTTGTTATGGAGTCTGTGTCTCTGTGCTTTCTCAAGTGCTGATATAGACTGGTCGTGTTGCTGCGGAACATGGCAACTTTAACTTTTAAACTTTATACAGCACGTCTTTCTGTTCAACGTCGCTGTACCTGAATCCAAAGTATCGCCATGTAATAGACTTTGCATTTTTTTCGCCACCAACTCAGCCTGTTCATGGTCGTGCTCATACTCTTCTTCAGCGTCTGTGTTGGTCACTGCTGCACGCCGGGTGGTCACCTGACCATACATGCTGCACACACCAGGATAGCTTGGCAGTCACGTTCACAGGCACACATGTTAACATTTATTTACATTAAATCGGAAACCGCAGCCTTTTACGCGGCTAATCGCACAGCCTGACATCGCGATTGCAATTAGATTAATCGTGCAGCACTAGTGCTGGAAGGCAAGATGGCGGCGCAAGTAGTTGCAGCGGCTCGGTGCTTTTCCTTTTGGTGTTTTGTACTTTTGTTTGTGTTCGTTTTGTTCATCGTCTCATGTACGTTTGGTCAGGATAACACTTACAGCTGGCATGATCTCCTGAAGATCGGAGTCTGCAGTAAGAAGAGTGTTAACGGCCGAGTTTCACCGCTCACACGGTATCCCAGTGGACACAGCAAGGAGCCCCGGCCCCCAGTGGATTACAATCCCCACAGGGAGGAGGCGCCAGCAGCGGGGCTGCAGGGCCGGTGCGCTAGCGAGGCTATGAAGGCAGCCATACAAACCACCGCTTCACAGCATTTTCGTCACCAACGCCAGATCCCTTGCAAATAAGATGGATGAACTAAGGTTGCAGGTGGCAACAAACAACACCATAAAGGACGGCTGCATCCTGCTGATCACCGAAACCTGGCTTCATTCACTCATACCGGACTCTGCCATTCAGCTAGCAGGCCACACAGCACAGCGTCATGACAGGACCAGTGACTCCGGTAAGAGCAGAGGAGGGGGGCTGTGTGTGTACGTCAACAACAACTGGTGCACTAACACAGTGACTGTAGACAGACACTGCTCCCCGGACTTGGAGTATGTGACTGTTAAATGCAGACCCATCAACCTACTGTGGTCATGTTTACTGCTGTTTACCTACCACCAGATGCTAATGCTAACTCGGCAATGGGACTTTTGTACGACAGCATTAGCAGCCAGCAGAACAAGCACCTGGACACAGTGCATACTGTTGCGGGGGATTTTAATCATGGGGATTTAAAAGCAGTGCTCCCTAAATTCCACCAGCATGTAAAGTGTGCCACCAGGGGAGCTAACACACTGGACAAGGTCTACACTAACATCAAGCATGGCACAGGGCAAGACCACTACCACACCTGGGCCAGTCTGACCACATGTCACTGCTTTTAATCCCTGCATACATCCCCCTCAGGAAAACTGCTCTCACCATCAAGACTGTGAAAGTATGGCCTGATGGAGCGTCTCTACAACTGCAGGACTGTTTCAACAGGACCAGATGGGACATTTTTGAACATCCAGACCTGTTGGTGTTCACTGATAGTGTCCTGTGTTACATCAAGAACTGCATGGACATTGTCACAGTGGACAAACAAATTCAGGTCCACCCCAATCAAAAGCCTTGGATGACCAAGGAGGCCAACCTGAAGAGAGCCATCCGAAAGGCCAAGTCGGACTACACTAGGAGGATAGAGGAACACCTGGACAGCAACAACAGCAGGCAGGTGTGGCAGGGAGTCCAGCACATCAGCAACTTCAGGACTAACCTCGCAGCTGCTGATGGCGATGCCTTGCTGGCAGAGGCGCTGAACATCTTCTTTGCCCGCTTCGAGGAGGTGTCAACAGAGGCCGCTGTGTCACATCCAGCGGCACAAAGCAGCTCCATCCTCACAGTGGAAGAGGGGGAGGTGAGGCGCACGCTGAGGGCCGTCAACCCGAGGAAAGCTACCGGACCCGACGGTGTTCCTGGACGTGTGCTGAACGACTGAGCACATTTGCTGATCAGCTGGCGGGGGTTTTCACCAGAATCTTCAACCAGTCTCTGTCCCAGTCCACTGTCCCACCCTGCCTGAAATCCTCCACCATAGTGCCTCTGCCAAAGAAACCAAACATCACCAGCCTCAATGACTACCAGCCCGTGGCACTCACCCCTGTGGTAATGAAGAGCTTTGAGAAACTGGTTCAGAGCCACGTTACATCTTTCATTCCTGCTACCTTCGACTCACACCAGTTTGCATACAGGGCTAACAGGTCTACTGAGGAGGCCGTAGCCACAGCCCTTCATGCTGCTCTGTCCCATCTGGAGCAGCAGGGGGGCTACGCACAGCTTCTCTTCATAGAATTTAGCTCCGCCTTCAACACTATCCTCCCCCACAGACTGGTCTCCAAACTGTTAAATCTAGATCTTCCACACTCCACCTGCCTTTGGATAAAGGACTTTCTGACTGACCGTGCACAGAGGGTTAGAGTAGGCCCTCACTTTTCCACAGCCCTTAGCCTCAGCACGGGCTCCCCACAGGGCTGTGTGCTGAGCCCCCTGCTCTATACCCTTTACACACATGACTGCACCCCCACACACCACAGCAACACCACAGTCAAATTTGCGGACGACACCACCGTGGTGGGGCTCATCTCGGGAGGAGTCTGCTTACCAGGCCCAGGTGGAGCACTCGACAGCGTGGTGTCGGGATAACAACCTGCTCCTGAACACATCTAAATCCAAGGAGCTAATTGTGGACTTCAGGAGGAAAAAAATCCAGCCTCTGCACATCAGGGAAGAGTGTGTGGAGAGGGTCTCAGTCTTCCGTTTCCTGGGAGTCCACATCACAGACAATTTGTCATGGGGCACAAACACAGCAGAGCTGGTGAAGAAGGCCCAGCAGCGACTGTATTTCCTGAGGATTCTAAAGAGGCACAACATCCCTCATAAGCTGCTGGTGTCCTATCGCTGCTCGATCGAGAGCATCCTGACGTACTGCCTCTGTGTTTGGTTTGCCAGCTGCACAGTGGCACAGAAGAACGCGCTGCAGGGGGGTCAGTTAGGTGGCCCAAAAGATCATCGGCTGCCCACTGACACCACTGAAGGAGTTACACAGCTCCCACTGCCTCAGGAAGGCCCTCGCCATATCACAGGACTCATCACATCCCGGACACAATCTGTTTGAACTGCTTCCATCGGGCAGACGTCACAGGGTCATCAGAGCACGCACAAATAGACTTAAAAACAGTTTTTACCCCACAGCCATTGTTACATTAAATACCGCTGGACATTGAGTGACTGACAAAACACATGCACTTCCGTATAACTGGTCATACACTTTATATGCACTTTATGATACCGTCCCCATGTGTTCTTATATTGTTTTTATGTGTTCCTTCTCTTCTCTTTTTCTTTACTATTTTTTATACTATTTATTAGCTCGTTTTGCACTGTCAAGGACTGCACTGAAATTTCGTTGTACCTGTTACAATCACAATAAAGATATTCTGATTCTGATTCTTCTAACTGTATGACATCATTATGTCAACAAGTCGAAATATTGCCATTATCACAATATAAATCTTTATTATTTTTAAAATTGTACCAGTATTATCCCGAAGGATATGATAAGGCACACCCCCAACAGCAAGCTTCATACCCCGACCACTGTGTTTGAAACCACTTCCCCTCCATCATCACCCCCCCCTCACTGAAATGACTGGAGGTGACAAGTTACCAAACTGCACAGTAAAAACAGTAAGCGGGTTCCATATGTCAGGAACTGGTCTTCCTGATTACAAGCAACCAGTATGGCCCTTTTAAAAAACATATCAGTTGATCTCTAGTTTGATAATATGATTAAACTTGAGGGTTTATTTAAAACCTGTGTGAACGTGAACGCGACCTGTTTCCTACCTTGGTAGACCAAAAAAAAACTTTGTAAAAAAAAAACAAAACTACATTTTTCCTTCCCCAGTGGTGTAAAATGCACGCACACTTTGACAAGATACTTCAACAGTGCCAATGATTCTCTATGAAGGTGCCCAGAACAGTGTGGAATAAAAAAGCTCTGCTAATGGATAAAAAGGGAGCGGGGTCAGATGGGAGGAAAACGTCGACATGATTGAGGTTCCAGCCCAATTAACTGGAGATCACTTAAATGGTTGGCGAGCTGAAGAGGTCATTATACTGAAGAGCTCTGAAGAAGCCCATTAGGGCTTTCCAAAGCTGGACCCCTGACTCCTCCACTTTGGTTTTCTGTTTCTCCAATAAAAAGACACACGGCTGATTCCTCTCCACGGAGGCTGCTGGCCTGTTTATTAAACGCTTTACCTTCATTGAATCTGAGCAAACATGTGCAGTCATCCATGCATGTGTGTGTCTGTGAGCTCAATCATCCGTGCGCGCTATCGTACATTCACTGCCCTGGAAGCTGCAGCCCATAGTATAAGCTATGGGGAAACTTTATCCTCCAACACTGAGCTAAGCCATGAGAAAAATGCCAAAGAACAAATCAATGTTTTCCACAAACTGAGCACTGCACACAAAACAAATCCAAGAAATATCGACTTTCACGTTAGCCCTGCAAAAGAGATGGTAAACTAAACAATGTACAACTGCTTCCCTGAACAGCCAGAGAAACATGAATTGCTACATCAATATCTACAGCTGTAAAGGGAGCCGCTATATAAAGTCTTTTCCGACGGGATGCACGGTGTGTGGGGATCAGTCATTCATGCACAGCAGCTCTACATAATCACGCTTCTCTGACATCACAGCAGCATCTCCGATATTAGTCACGCCGCCCCACCAACATGAGGCAGCAGCCTCCTCACAATCCCCATTATCACCCCACCAACATCTGAGCTGAACCTAAATATATTTATGACGGATGTTTTTACAAACCAGTGCCAATTAACAGTGTTTTAAAGGAGGCAGTAAGGGGCAGAGGTGCACTGTGGGTAAAAGGGCAGATGTGCATCGTACAGTTTTAACACGAGGCCCGAGCTGGTGAATGTAAGAGTGCTGCTAGTTTGTTGCTCCACTTATGCAGCATGGCTCAAATTCACTGGGATTTTCAGAGACAGTGAAGAGAGAAATCGCCTACAGTCATTTTATAGTAACTGTGTTTTTTGTGAAAGATATTTTCAGCAGCCTAAAAATTAAATCACTGAGACTTAAAGGAAAAAACTTGAGGCCTGTTGAGGATGAGTTACACAAGAAATTGCCTCTGAAATATGAAGATGTTCTGCTTTTCTCTCTTTAATATTAATATGTATTTTTTTAGTATCTGACTGTTGGTCAGACAAAACAGGATGTTTGAAGATGTGACACTGGACTATGGGAAACTTGTGTGAATGTTTTTCACTGTTTTCTGACTGCTTACAGACTAAATGATTAATTCAGAAAACTGGAGTTACCTCCTGATGGTTGTTTGCCTCCAGTTCAGCTGCAGTTTACAGTCATGTCTATTGAGGGCTGTATGTGGCTATGACAGTGCTTCAAAGAAGGATGCTGCTGCAAAGAAGCTACAAGGTCTAAAACATGGATGCTTCACACACAGAAGATCTATACAATCAGCACAGTTTCAAGATTAGAGTCACCAATTCAGTATCTGACCAAATGTCTCCCCTTCTGTTCCTGAGATATGACGTTAAACAATGGCCAGAGAAGTTTTTTTAAAAGAACGTTATGGTGTCACAGTCAAGCTGACCTTTGACCTTTTAGATACATCAAGTTTTAGCACAATTAGTGTATGGATTCTTGAGTTATGGCCAAAAACACATTTTGCGAGGTCACGGTGACCTTTGACCACCAAAATATAATCAGTTGATCCGTGAGGGGACGTTAGTGCCAAATTCAAAGAAATTACCCTGAGGTGTTCTTGACATATTGCGTTCATGAGACAGATGCAAGGTCACACTGACTTTGACCTTTGACCACTGAAATCCAATCAGTTCATTGCTGAGTCTAGAGCTGCCCCTATATTTTATCTCCAAGTGCACGTCACACACTGAGCGAGCCGCCTGTTGATGACGCGTGGGCTAATGGGCATGTAGCTGCTTCCATGTTTCACATGATACGTCATGTTTGTAGTCGACCAATGAAGATGAGTTTACATATCACCTTGGGTTCGTCCTTCACCTTCTCAAAATGATCCCACACTTTGGATTTCCTGCCCGACATGTTATTAACTAGCCTGTGGAATAACCGCAGGTACCAGCCCTGGAGATTAACCTGACTGCTGTCTGACTGCTGAGCGTGGACACTTCCTGTGTCTGTCCTTTCACATTAAACTCCCACATGGTCCAGTCATATAGGTTTGGATTTATTTTGACAAGGAGCTAATAGAGTTTCACATTAGTTTTTTGTTTTGTTTTGTTTTGTTTTTTCCTGTGACTAAGTGACCAATGAAATCTTGCAAGCTAATGACCTTTCTGGTCGCCTAACGTTAAGTCGACTGTTAGGGGGCAGGCCTCGTTAAGTCCAAGTGAAAAGAATCCTTTACGTATTCTTGAGCTGTCACATTCACAAGAATGAGACAGATGAGGTCACATAGACTTGACCTTTGACCACCAAAATTTAATCAGTTCATCGCTGAGTCCAAGAGGACATCTGTGCCAAATTTGAAGAATTTCCCTTGAGGCATTCTTGAGATATCATGTTCACAATGATGGGACGGACAAACAGACAACCCAGTGTGGAGGCATAAGAATGACAGGAGGACTTTATATGTGCTCATATGGAGGATGGTTTCAGGCCCCTGTAGATTTGGGGCATCATTCACTCATGTCTGATACCAGGTGTGAGGTCTGACAGGTAGCATTAAGTCTATTGCTGATGACAAAAAGGGCCTTTTCACAGCGTAACTTATTACTACTAATGAACTGTTCATTTGTAATGGTGGTGCATAATGGTGATGAGCAACAGGAGTTCATAGTTTGCCCACCTTTTTTATTCCTAACCACATCTCTCGCAGCACAGCCCCGGTAGAGACATTGCCATATGACCTAATTATCTCTCATTAGCGGCCTCAGTAATTACAGGCCCTTTTACAGCTCCATCTCCTCTGTCTCACATAGGAGGGGATTTCAATTAGGCCTGCCTTGCAGCACCGACTGCCTCACTCTCACAGCTAAGCCACACTGTCACCTGAGCAGCCAAGCATAACCAGGCGGCAGGCGGCAGGCAGCACGGCGCTCAAGGAAAGCTCCCACAAAGCATATAAGTGTTTCTGCGGCTGGGTTTTATTCATTCCATATCATGCACCCATCAATGAGACGTAACAACAAGACAGCTTGAAAAGGCGTCTTCTTTCACTGAGGAGAAAAATAAGCTTTTATGCCATCTTCTGCAAGCAGCACATCATGAAAAATACATAAGAAACAAACGATGTATCGCGGCGCGTCTCCCTGCCATAGGTAAATAGCGTGTGATATGCAAAGTCTCAGGCGTCACAGTGACAGAAAATGCCTCCATCAAGCCAGATTCATCAAACATAACTAGGAGGAAAAAAGATGATTGAATGAGCTGCCTTTACATCATTCAGCTAAAAGCACAGTCGGATTCGGAAGAAACACAAGGAGGAGGAGGAGGAGGAGGAGGAGGAGGAGGAGAGAAACAACAGAGGAGCCATGAAATTGTTGAGTAGCGGCGAGAAATGACTCCCCTCCACTCCTGCTTATCATTTATCTCTCACTCCAACCCTGATGCCAAATCAGTCACCCTAATTAACAGGCCAGCGAGAAACACCAATCAATACTGCAGAGGGATAATTAACCCCTTGTGTTCTCAATCGTCTCTACAAAGGTGAAATTGAAATTGATTGAGATTACGTTTTGTTGGCTAATTGTGGCCCCTCGCTCGGGTGAAGGAGGGTCGACTAATGGCGTGTGTGCTGTTATCAGGAATCAGTGGGATTGATGTTCGCTGCAGAGGTGTTGTGACTACTGTGGAATACGCCGGCTGAAGAATGCTTTTATTCTGAAGCTGAACAGTGGCGGCTCTAATGTCAGGTTCACACTACACAACATTTTTGTCCCTTCCAACAGTCATTGTGTCACATTAGACGATGGTGGAGTCATTAAATCTCACCGTGACTTGGCCGACAGACATGAGAGAGTACGCGATGGTCCAAGACCAATCATCCCTGGGTATTTTTTACCGCACGAGTAATGTCATTTGGTTATTGTTGACCTATTTTTATTATTACTAATGTTATTGTAGTCCTGCAAATGTTTCACAATAAAAGCCTTTTTAGAAAATGGAGGGATTCTCTCAGATGAAATGATAAGGGGCTTTTAATTTGAAACAGATACAGGAAGTGTTGAGTTTGAAATGATGCGGTGCTGCATCAAATTTAACAGGACAAACGAGAGCGGGTAAAAACTAAATGGCCCGGACACTATCTGTGAGTTTGATTCCTTTATATCCTCCATTATGAAGAAAGAACATTCTTTGCTAGCTTGATGCTAATGGCAGTACTCAGCAAGTTGATAAAGTGCCTCTGCTGTTTCCTTTTTACTCTGTGTGCTAACGTCCCTACAGGAAATATCTGTAAAGGCTGGGCTGTTGTTGTCCTAGTTTCCATGGCAGCAGATTGCCCTGTGTTCCTATTGGTCAAAGTCACAGCTGTGACAGGAGCAGTCGTGAACGACAAAAAGAAAATCAAAAATGCTTGACTTTCTTTTCCAGACGTGGCGTCGGTTGTTGTCTACTATGACACACTACACAGGATAAATTGATGGACAATCTCGTAGGACACTCGTCGTTCACGATCTGAGCCGACACCGTACAACACCTCGTCAGGCTGTAATCGGGCTGATATTGTTGAGTCTGAACCATGAGACACAAATGGCTTCTCTGTTGTCTTCAACAGTTTTTCTTATCAATGTAGGTTTCCTCAAAGTGTTTTCATAAACAGTGAGCTCGTGTTAATTAGTTTTTCACTCATGATCACACGTTCAGTTCATTGTCTCACCCTCTGTTCTTAAGCATCTGAACAACACCTTATAAAAACATCTGTAAAATGTTTATTATCTGTGATAATGTTGTCTGCTTTATTTTTTACAAGATAATATCAAGGTGAAGATTAAAAACAAAACTTTCTTTTAGTGTGTTGAAACTTGTATTTAAGTCAACAACTGAGGCACTTACAGTGAGCGCGTTTACATGCACACTAATAAACCGATCATTATCTGATTTCTGGAATTACCTGATTATTCAAGTGGTCATGTAAACAGCATAATCCGATAGGCTTTATCAGATAAAAGCCATTATCTGATTATGAGAAATCAGATAAACACATCTAGCTTTTTCCCCAATAGTCAGATTATTCGGTGCATGTATACCCTTTAATCTGGTTTCTTTCAGGTCTTGCTATTTTATACTCCCACTCCACAACATTTTAGAGGAAAATATTGTACTTTCTACTCCACTACGTTAATCTGACAGCTTTTGTTTCCTTTCAGATAAAGATTTTGCATAAAATAATATATTTTTATATTCTCAGTGTTTAAATTGTCACTTTTATTTTATCTTCCTTATGTTATGCACTTTGTGTGACAAGTTTATATATATATATATATATATATATATATATAATATATAGAATATTCCTTCTAAAAATAACTCATAGGTTTGAACCATTCGAATTTTTTTTTTTCGCATTATGTCCACAAGAGGGCAAACTAATACAAGGAAACATACTTGTGTATGTATTAATACAAGGAAACATAACTACTTGTAGGTATTTTTATTTCAACATAAATGTCTTTGAAAACATTTACATACCTACACATTAAAACACATAAAACAATTATCTATAACATTACGTTATAAACGACCGCGGACCTCCCGCTCAACCCCCCTCTCTGACCCGTCAGGCCACACCGCCTGCGGAAGCACTGTGAATAGCCTCGAAGCGCCGCCAGTTTCCTTTCGGCGCCCATGTGGTGCCGTGCCGCGCAGCTCCGTGGCCGGCTTGCGCCCTGCAGCGATCGTTTCGGCGTCTGGTCTATGTGTGCACTGGCTTCGCAGCACTTCCACGGGCGGTGTGGCCCTGGCCTATGCAGTACGTTCAGTGCAGCGGCCCAGACCAACGCCCAATCACAAAGAGGACAGCTGCAGTGGTGGGGGTTTTTTCTCCACAATCAAATATCAATTTTCACATTCGAAGGACTTTTTTTTTCAAATTCGAATTTACATTCAAATTTAGAATATTCGTTGACAGCCCTAGTACCTACTGTAACAGGAAGTTTGAGTTTTATGTTATGTACTTGGGGAGAAATCCAACTGAAGGACTGAATCATGTAAACCAGGTTTTTCTGATTATCAGATTATTGAAGTGCATGTAAACACGTCAAATCGGATTATTACCATTATCTGATTATTCCCAGTTATCTGATTATTGTGCGCATGTAAACGTGCTCAGTGATTCTGACTGTTGGGTCAAGTCTTTCAGATGAGACCAGCATGTACATGTACTAAAGATGGAACAAGAACAGCTCCAGTACTTCAGGTTTGACTTGCACAGGTGTTTCAGGTGCATTTCACAGAATGAGAATATTAACAGCACAGTTTTCTGCAGACTGATTCTGTACAAACATGTCATAAACGCCATTTTTGTTCCTCATTTTTTATCATTTACTTTATTTGTTTGTACTGTGTATACTGAACAATATTTCGTGGTCTTATTGTTTTGTTGTGTTTATCAGTTTTTCAGCTGCCTAAAAACGTGTTTACTCTGATGGGAAAATAAAGACTTAAACCGGAAGCACTGGGACTAAACATCACGCTGATACAGAGTGATCATGACCCATGTTATGTCAGCTGAATCATCTTAATGTGAACTCAGCTGGTGAAACGCAGAGTTCAGGTTTTAACATTCTGAATAATAATGTAGGTAGATTTTAATCTGCGCCACAGACCATACATCCGGGTCCTCACACACAGCTAACTGAACTCATTAGCATGACTCCATGATGACAGGTGTATCTTACCTGGTGGGTCCCAGACAGCACATTAATCCGTCTGGTTTGGTTTGATGACAGCCGGTAATGTTACATCCACACAGTCCGGTCTATCTGCAGAGCCTCCCGGCCTCCGTACCACAGCTAACCCGGCTTCAAGCTAACGGCTGTAAGTCCACAGACGCTGCGGCAGGTGTCAGCGGTGTGAACCTCCTCATTAACGGCTCCTTCCTCGACGTAACGACGTCTTCTGAAACTAAAATGAGTTCCCACGTCGCACAGAAACACAGGGACACATTTCTTCAGCCCGTAGAAACCGTTTACTGCCACTGTAATAAAGCTAACACCGTCTGAACCTGTACTGGCAGCGGCAGCTACAGTAACTGAACGAAGCGCGCGCGTTCTCAGATTCCGTTCCAGTGCGCCGGCGGTGACGTCATTACGATTTCACACGCTCCAGAGTCGCAGCCAATCAGCAGCGTCCTCTGAATGAGGTCAAGACAGAGCCTTTCTTTTGTTTTTGTTTTGTTGTTTTTCTTTTATAGGCATTTATGAACAACTCATTTTGAAAGACGCTGTTTTTCTATATTTTTATCTATTTTATTTTATTTTATTTATTTATTTTTAATTTATCACAAGGAAGTTAGTGCCATTGGGATGCCCCGCCCCTAACCGCAGTGGAGATTTAAAATATATATATATATAACACATATACATATATATATAACCAATACTATCATTTTTATACCTACTGTCAAATTAAGGACTGATCTTTACTAATCAGAGGAGGGGGGTGGCGGCGTGACTTTTCGTTTTGTTTTTTGTTTTTTCATCATGACCCTCCACAAAGCCACAAATATTTTTCCCATAGATTTTGATAATAACTAAAAGTTTCTAGCGCCCAGGTTTACTTCTGTAGCATTCTGCCCACTGATTCTGAACCCGGGAGTTGCCATGGAGAGAAATAAATAAATAAACTGAGGGCGTGTTTTACTACATCGAGCGCCTGAGATGCTAATGCACGGCCTCGTTATACTGACACGTGGCCTCAGGATCGTTTAATTCATTCCCTTGTTTTGGTTAATTCATGCGCTTGTGATAGAGTTCGTTCCCTTGTTTTGGTTGCATGCTCACGATATAAGTTGTTCCTTCATTTTGGTTGATTCGTGCACTTGAGATAAGCATAAGGTTACAGAGCACCAGCACAACACTCCAGCCTGTCTACAGGGGTGAAGTTAGATTAATATTTGGATATGCAGGTTTGGACATGCATGTTTTCTTTAAAAATCGTCAGTAAAATAAAAACTAAATACAGTCATTTAAATGTTTATGCTCCTCCCCTAAGCCAAAACAAAAATAAGAGGAGCCCCTCCCCAGTGATTAGAAAATTATTGACATGTGTCTTCTCTTTTGTATCACCCCCTCCCCCACTTATAAATAACAAACAGTCCCTTAGTTACATTTTATTAATAAGGAGCAGTAAGAACAGTGTAGGCCGTACAACACAGTAGATCATCTAGGAAACAGAGCCCAACGTCTAAACATTCAATCGGCCTCATTCACTGAGACGTGCAAAGAAAAGTTCATGATACTTTTTTCTTTATCTTTATTTCTTATAACAAAGGCAACTTACAAATTCACAGATTCATGACACGTGTGTCCCGGACAGTTTTGTACTCTCCATGGAGAAAGAGGTGAAGCTGTTTCTGCACACATATTTCTTCATGGCAGACAAAACATTTGACAAACTCTTCATCAGATTCTTCATACATGTCAGTCTCTGAAGATGCTGCAACGTCTTCCAGTAAGGCCAGACATGCCGTCTTAACACCAGAGGCCTAAACTCTGAAGCAGGATTTGGAGTTAGTGAGGCAACCTCAGGGTTAACGTACTACGAAGCTGGTTCTCTTTTATCGGGACGAATCACCGTGGTAACTGATGCTTAACAGCTGACCTGCTCCAGAGTAGGTTAGCTTCAGGGTATCAGATCACAACGCCCAAGCCTGTCAACGCCCCTCCTGACCTCCTGACCTGAGTACAGACGATAGAAAAACCCAAGCACAGCCAGACAAATAGTCAAACATCACTAATCAAAGACAGTCATTAAAATAACCATAACAACAGAGCATACAGATAATGAGTTATTAATGTAGAGAGTGGATGACAGACGCCTGTCAGTGTGTGTTTGGTCACAGATCTAAAGCCTGACTGTAATAGCAACTGCTGGCAGTGAACTTTGCCTGTTGGGGTTGCCTATAGCAACATCCTTATATGAGACTTCCTCCGTGGGCGTTGAAGTATTTATACATGATCCCAGTATTTAATACGAGCACATCAGCGCCTCATCAGGGAGGGTGGGATGGATTTATTGCGGCGGCCCGACCTGCTGATGGAGGCTGATTAAACTGGTGACTTTTAAGTGATTTTACAGGAAAATTTTAATATGGGACGTCCCCGTGCAAATCACAGCACTAAACCCCCGTCCCCCGTTAAGACCCCCCCACCACCAACAGAAATACACGAGACGAGAGCTCAGCAAAGCAAAACAATGATGAAGCCTGCATCAGTTTCCTCCGACAGCAACCACAGATGTGAAAGGTAACACATGAACATCACAGTTTTTAGCAGGACCTGGGCTGGAGTGAACGTTTGGTCACATCTGTTCCAGTGTTGGGGAGTAATGAATTACATGTGATTAAATGTAACTGTAATCAGTTTGCTGTTGGTGGTGTTGTACTGAATATCTGCACAGCTGTGATTTGGTCATAGGCACGAGGCTGCAGGCCGAAGATAATCAGATATTCATTTATGACACAGTTACTCAGGTGCCATTTTTGTATATTTATTTTATGATTTATTTGGCTCTGCCCACACAAATAGTTCAGCAACAAAACTGCTGCCAAGCAACACACGAACATTCCTGCACACTAGCTCGCTATTGTGCGTAAACTGTGTCTTCACTTTACCACAGACCAGCTGCTGTGTATCATGTCACTACATCTGTGTGTCGACCAGTGAAATCAGTCTGCTGACAGCCTCTTTGGTGACGTACCTGTAATTAACAGCTGCATGAGCACTTTGTGTCTACTGCTGGTATCATAGGAACAAACCTGGAGATTTACAGTCCTTTTCTAAATGTTCATTATTTAACTCAGATGTTGTTAAAACTGTTTGAGATTAATTATCCTAACAACATGCACATCTCTGCTACACATGAACAGGTGTTGTTTTTTTACTTCCTACCTTCCCTCTACAGTTACACCGAGAAGTGATGGAGGTGAAATGTTCCAACGTAACCACAGGCAGCGTTAGTTGTATGCTTACTGGAAAAGTCTGTTGAACACAATTAATTCAGTACAGTTCTGTCTTTATACTACAGGTTGATCCTGTTTATGGATCTGACTCTGGTAGATCTCCAAACATCTGCACATCTAATCACCAATGCTTCATGAATGGAAACATCAACATATAGACGGATACATATGAGTGGATATTATACATCTGTGATAAACTGGTGGATAGATGTATGTAGACAGGAAGGACAGGTCTCCATCTGTTAGTCTATCATCCATATTCAGTGTTTGGACCCATAGATGGACACCTGACAAATAAGAATACAACGTATATCTCATTTAATAAAGACATAAGTTCAAACTGAACACAAGTTTGAAGTGCAACAATAGAGACAATGCACTACAGGCGACTTCACTGTAACACTGCATCACACCTAACCAGGGGCGACTGCTCTGAGACAACAAGGGAGGCTGAACTTCCCCTAAAATTCCATAGAAGAAATGGTCAAATATGCACTATTGAATTTACATTGAAATAAGAATTCACGTTGCATTAAACGTGCGCTAGGATGCGTTTCACATCACAACTATGATGTTCAAACGTCAGCTGTTTATCACCAGTTTTCAAAGGCGACCTCTCTGTCATACATTCTGGTGTCAGTGCGGTGGTCGCGGAGCCTCCAAGCATTCCTATGAGACAGCGCTGAGCAGGTTTGTTTCATGCAGCAAAGCGAGACGCTCATTAGATAAATGCGACAAAATGGAGCGGTAGGCGGGAAAGGACGCTCAGCGTCTGCATGATGATTGGAGGAATTGTCTAAAACGCGGAACCTCTTTGTGACTGACAGTGCTTTGGAAATACACACCAGCATCGTCGCATTTCGAGCTGAGTCCCATCTTGATGTTTTTGAGTGGAGTCTTCTGACAGAGTGCTTATTTCCATAAACCATATAGCTCATTTTCACTGTTAAACGCATCTGAGAATCTTTGAGGGGTGTGTTGCTGTGGCTCTATGGCATGAGTGTGGTTGAAAAACAGCTTCATTAAATGTTCCTTTTATAAGTTACTGCCTCGCTATGATATGACTATATATAGTGAGCGTCCCCTGTTTGAAAGACCAGCAGCCACCACTGCATCTAACCTCGCTGTGTGGAAATTCAATCGAGCCTGCTAACACCTGCTGGGAGCTGGTTACACAGTTGAAAACGGTGCTTTGTTTTAGGCAACAAGACAGTTATTAAGATGATATATGGGTGAATTCTGTGACTTATATAGACAGCTCAGTGATCCAAAAACAAGCCCAACAAAGAAATGCACTTACATCAGCTGAAAAAACTCACCAAACTCAGCTGAAACACGTCCGATCTCTGTGGAATTTGGTGGGTCTCTGTTTGGCGGTATTGTGGTCACATGACCTGAAGCATGAGATAATCAACCCTGTGTAACCACTTCAAAAGTCTGTGTTACAATTTACCCCACATTAGGAAGCTCACTGCACATCTGTAATCTATTACATGTCAAAGGTGACCTTCCCAACACTGATGGTTTCTTCATGATGACTTCTACACATAATAAAACAGTGACACTCACCAAAGTTTGCTGTGAAATATGAACCACAGCTTTTTACAACACAACCTTTATTTTTGAAATATTGAGCGAAGAACATCAGGAACCATCTTGTTCCTAATAACGTGGAACATGTAAGTTGTAAGATGTCTGTGAGCCCACTGAAGCCAAATGTTTAAAAACAGAGCAACAACAAATAAAGAAGCAGCAGACACGAGCGTGTAAACGGTGAAAAACATGATTTAAAAAATGTGAATGTGCCTGTTAGTGAGAGAAAATGGAGACATTACAATGACTCATCAGTATCATTGAAAGAACCTGAAACAGTTGAAACTCTCGGGAAATTATATTTAGTGTGTGTCACCTGACTTCTTCTTCTCTTTGAGAGCGAGTCAGCAAAGCTCCGGTTTGAAAAGACATCAAACTTCAGGCGGGCGCGGCTTTGAAACCTGCTATAATGAGCTGTGACGGTTGGGAAGCTGCGGACAGAAATATTTCTCATTAGGACTGAGACTAAAGAGCAATGAGCTATCAAATATTGCTGTCTACTGTAGCCAGGAAAAGGTAATTTGGGGTTGATGGATGACGCCCACATTGTTAGCACAGACTGTAAATCCATCCCCACTGATAGGAAAAACACCGAAGTGTCCTGTGAGGGACAACAGCAGCTCACCTGCTCGTCAATCCAGATGTGTTATTTCTGTTATAGAGACTGTGTTGGATCAGAAATATCCGTCCTGTTTCACCAGGATCCTGAAGGTCCCTGCGGGTGCTGCAGGACTCCTGGGGGAGCGCTATTACTTTAATTCTTTGAGATCAGGATGAGACAGGAAACCAGCAGTCAAGTTATAAAGCTCAGCTGTTTAAGTGTAGGGTGACGATGTATCAGCATTTCAGCAGCCAGATCATCTCAGGTAAGAGAGGTGCAGTGCAGACAGGAAGGAGAATCATAACATGGACAAAGAGCGTAAAACTGGGATGAAGTAAACTGGGACTGTGCAAGAGATGAGGAAAATGTTATTCCTAAGTCACTAATTACTCCCCCCAGACACAAACTGATAGACAGACGCTTGTAACACCTGTGACAGGATCAAGAGTAGAAGTGATGGATCAGGACGAGACAGGGACAAACGTCAGAAAAACCCAGGACAGGAGACTGGGCTGGAGGGGGAAGGACATTTTACCCCTGTGTCATCTTCTTCTCCCCACACACCAAACTGACCCCTTAAAACCTGAAACAAGACTGGGAGGAAAAGTGATGGATCAGGACATGATGGGGTCAAACAACATTAAACTAGGAGGGGACAGGGAAAATATATATTTGGACCAGGCAGGAGAGGAGGAGCCCTCTGAATCCCTACAGACCTGCACTGATAAAAGAAGGACCCTGAACGTTATTCAACCTGATCGTTAGAAAATAAGTTGGCATTTTACGTGTCTGCAAAGCACGTACATGTTACCTTAGTATGTTATTATGTTGTGGAAATGTTAAAACTTCATGTTGAAACTTTTGTTTTAACAACACTGTGGTTAACATGTGGCTCTGTTTAGGCAAAAAACAACAACATGTGGTTATGGTTTGGAAAAGATCATGTTTTGGTTTGAAATACCCAGTTTTGGTGGCATGACCCCCGCAGGGAAAAAACACCCATGTTTGGTGATTAAAAAGCTGCAGGAAATACAGCAATAGGTCACTAAAATACACCCAAGCTTGGGGCTAATAAGCTGGAGGAAACAGCAATGAGGCTCTAAAAACAACCAAGCCACAGGACAAATAGTGCAGAGTCTCTAGAATACACCCAGGTTTGGGCTAAAAAGCTGCATGAAACACTACCATGGGTCCCGAAAATCACAGGTCACAAAACAGACATCCATGTTTAGGGGCTTAAAAGCTGCAGGAAAAACAGCGACAGGTCCCAAAAAAAACAAAAAAACACCATGTTTGGTTGCTAAATGTCACAGGGAGCACAATAACTAGTCACTAAAATACACTCGTGCTTGGGGGCTGAACAGCTGCAGGAAACACTGTATCGAGGCTCTAAAAAAACTCCACAACTGGGGACTAAAAAACAGCTGGAAACACGGTGACAGGTCAGTAAAATACACTCACGTTAGAGGGCTAAAAAGACACAGGAGACAAAAAAAACATCAGTGTGACAGTTTAAAGCTGCAGGGAAAACAGCATCCGGTCCCTTGAAACACCACACTGAGGGACTAAAGAGCCACAGGAAACACGACAATGAGCCCCTAAAAACACCCAGGTTTGGTGGCCAAAGGAAGGGGAAACAACAATGAGGCTCTGAAAGCATCCACATTTGGTGGCTGAGAGACACAGGAGACAGCAACATCAGCAGGAAACACAGCGACCGAGTCTCTAAAAAAAGACCCATTTTTGGGAACGTAAAGCTGCAAGAAACACACTGATAGGTCCCTAAAAAACAGCTGCTGTTGTTTGTTGGTCTGGAACAGCTGCCTGCAGTGGTGTCATCTCTTGGTGACAAAGTCGGCTCATAAACTACGTCACGTTTGAAATACGTACAAATGTAACGTGGCCTGTCTGTGGTCTGCAGAACTGCATGATGTAAATTCAAACTAAGAAATAAAAAAAACTGCAGCTGCTGTTGTTTCGAATAATTCTGGAATAAGCAGGTCTAAAATTTGGCAGATTTGAACATTGTGACTCTGGCAGATACTTACTGGTTTATTAGCAGGATTAAAACTTGTTGTATTAAAGACGTGGTTGGTAACTAGAGTTTATCAGAGGTTTGAGTTTCAGACGTTCACACACTGTGTTTGTCAGCTGTTGACTAACAGTGGTGCAGACGTTAAGGGGATATGGAGGGGCCTCCAGACATCCTCCCTGGCAGAAATCATGGGCTCCATAACTTGTGGATACACCCCTGCCTCCATTCACCTTGATGATTGGGAATAAATGGTACAGTGAATCATGGCGGCCTGGACTGTGGCCCACTCTGAAAAAGGCATCAGTCAAAGCGTGTGATGTGTTCACATGAAGGTCACAGCTATTTCCAAAGATATTTCCAAAGCTTACTATCACATGGCTGACACAAATACAGCAGCCCACACACGCACAGGTAATTATTAAGCTGCCATTACAAATGAATGGTGCTCCTACTGCGTGTCCTCAAATACCCAGACATCACATTCATGACATTTACAGAATAAGAAAACAGTTTCAAGACTTGAAGCCTTGTAGGCTGCTGTTTCAAAATGTTGCACGCTGCTCTAATGAGAATTCCCATCACAAGTAAAGCTTGGACAGAGCTCTAATCTCCTTAAATGTATGCAGTCACTGGGCGGCATAAAACATGACAGCTGTCATCCAACATACTGGAGGCTCCGGCTGTGAAAGGTAATGGCCGGTAAGGAGAAAATCGGGCGAGCTTGCTTTTCGAATGGATTCAACCTGCACGAGCTGATGCGACTGACACCGGGGGCCGCTCCTGACTGACTGCAGCTTAGTGGGAGATGACATGACAAGCGCATAGAGCTTTCTGCTGCACATCCCCGGTGTCATGACTGACCCACTTTCCCTCCTCTAATTGCAATTCCTTCTTTAAAACTGTATTACCATGCACAAAGGAGGATCCAGTGAGCATCTACAGTCTGCAGCAGATCACACGCAATGCACGGGGAATTAGTCTTTAATGTCAGAGACGTGGAGGCTGTTCATTACGCAAACAAATACATATTTACAATGTCTCACACACACACACACACACACACACACACACACACACACACACACAGAGTATTTGTGCCTGTGTAAACTCAGGGTCCAGATGCTCTGAATAAAGTGGCCCTAACTGGGACCTGAAACCCAAATCATCCTGCGTCTCCTCCCTAAATGAGACCATCTGACTCCAGAGACCAAAACTAAGGGTGCATTCAAGAACACCTTGTCAACTTGTATGTCCAAAATTTTCACATGATCTGAAGAAAGTTGCCCTCAGATGGCCGACAAAGTGTCTGAGACAAGTTTCATAACACCCAGGTTTACAGGATGAGCTGTGACATCTAACCAGTAGTGTGTGATAAGATAAGATAAGAATGATCTTTATTGTCTCTCAAGAGAAATTCATCTTGGGCATACGAAAAAAGTACCGACGTCTCACATCAACATGCAGATTACAGTCACACTTGGCTCTTTACATAAACATCAAACACAGAATAGACACAGTGCATAAAATCCTAGCAGAAGTCACTGTACAGAGTAGCACAATGCTCTACTCTCCCTCATCCATCCCCACACACATGCACACTTGATTTATTTGATATTATTTCGCCCACAGTGAAGTGACTCCTCCTCTCTTGTAACAAATGAGACAAAATTTAGCTGCTAGCCGCCCCTCGACCCCTCTGCCCCTCTGCCTCGCTCCCCACTGTGGCTTCCCAGAGAGGAGGGCGGGTGGCAGCTCTGGAGACGGGCCTGTGGTCGGTGGCTGTAGGGACTCTAGCTCAGACAGAGCAAACGCCCCAGCACAGTGTGTCACAGCATTTCGTTGATGAAAACTACGCCCAAAATTTTTTGTCAACAACTTTTTTGTTTATCATGAAAACAAGATGAAAAATAGATATTTCTGATAACAAAAAAAAACTGCGATGAAATCCATGTTTCATTTTTGTTGACAAGATGAGACGAAAATGTTCGTGGTGGACTGTCAGACACAAAGCCAAGAACAGCCGTGCTTGTAATTATCTTAAAATGCTGCATGAGCAACAGGTTGGAAAACTCCAGTAAATAGTCTGCACCAGGATGTTTCACTAGCCCTTTAACGGCAGCACAGCAAGTAGCCACAGGGTCATCCCTATGTTTCCCGGGATCTATGTTACCCGCTCAACTAAAAAGGGTTCTATGTTTCCCGTTTGGTTGAGCGGGGAACATAGAACCCGGGAAACATAGCTCCTTTTTTGTGTAAGCGGGGAACATAGAACCTTTTTTGCAGGCTTAAGTGGGGAACATAGAACCCGGGAAACATAGATACGCTCCCGTAGCCACTGGCTGCACCCACTCAAGTTTGGTAGGTAAAAAGCTGCAGATAATATAGCAATGACTACCTAAGACACACCCACATTTGGGGGCTACAACTACAAATAATTTATACACACTTACTTTCTACAGTCCTGCGGGGTGAAGCTGTGAAGTCTGCTAACAGCCACCGCTGCAACTAACAAACTCCACAAATCCATTCAGCAGCTCCACCATCCACAGTCAGACACACACGGCTGATTATTTACTGCTGAATTACAGCTCACAGCTCGCACCAAACATCCTGGTGCAGACTATTTACTGGAGTTTACTAGCCTGTTCCTCATGCTGCATTTTAAGATAATTACAAGCCGTTCTCAGCTTTCAATGTCTGATAGTCCACCAAGAACATTATCGTCACGTCTCGTCAATGAAAATGAAACACAGATTTTGTCTTTGTTTTTATGATCAATATCTATTTTTAGCTTGTCATCATCTCTTTTTCGTCATGGAGGAAAAGGTCTTAATGAAAGATTTTCTTTATAGTTTAATCAATTAATTTAACTCTGGTATCTGTAGAACAGCCAATAGGAACGCCCTCTCTCTGAAATGACCTGTGATTTGCCACAGTCTCATGTCACAGCTAGATTTTATGAATTCTGGAAAAAAAACAGGAGGTGCAGAAGTCTAGTTTTCTCTCAGACGACTTGAATACGTCCATGTGTCGTGAGTTTTTCTGTGTGTGACCCTGTCGAGGCTGCTAACGAGAACAGTGAATTTTCTGCCTGCAGTTTTTTCCATCGGTCCTGTTCAGGTGATATATTAAAGAGAGACAAATCACCACATGCATCTAAGCTCCTGGTACGTAGGATATGGTCTTGTGATATATCTCGACTTTACGATTTGATTAGGATCTCCGGGCTGCTCCATTAAACAACTTATCAGTGCACAATGGGTTGTGGGAAGCTGGGGACTCTGCAGAAGTTACAGCGGGGAAATCCTTCAAACTGAGGCTGAAGAGGCGGCATCGCTTTGAAATCAGACGTACGGGTGCAGACCTGACCTGAACTGGACGACAACATGTTATTTGTGACGTTCTACTGGAGTCACTGGAGAAAAACAATAATGTGTGGACGCAGCAGAGACTCTATAATCAGGTATGAAGAGAATCTAATTTGAGCAGGCCTCCTGGACATCCTGGAATCTGTGTGAGCGAACACTGCAGTGTTTCTCCTGAGTCCTGACTGCTGAACTGAGAGCATCAACCAATTGCTAAGTGGCTGGCAGAGAAAAAAACCCTCACACACTTCCTGTTTTCCTGCTGGGCCTCACTCACAGGGGATTCTCCACAAATGAATAATACATCTTCTCCATTTAATTTGGAAAGGAGCCGTAATGAGGCACTTTTGCACAATATTTCCCGGCCTGGGCTCTCACGTGCCATAAGCACTGTGTGGTTGAATATGAAGCCGTTAATGGACTGTGATAAACTGGCGTCAGGGCAAAAAGCGAGAGACGTACACACACTGTTCATCATTTCAGGGGGTGCAAATTGAATGATTTATTTACGCAAATTAGGTCGGAGCAGCAGCCTGAAGATCAGAGAAGTGATCTTGTGACTTACAGACTGGAGGCTTGAATGTGACAAAGAGCAGAGCAGTGTTTTGGGGATGTGACTGAATGATGCTCCGTCCAACTCAAAGCTTCTGGTTTGTGGTGCTACAGGCACAAACTCTGCCAGCACTCAGGAAGTGTTGATTTCCAGCCTGAAACAAGCCATCAAACAGCCTGAAAAAGTTTCTGTGGGTGGCTTTTAAAAGCTCCATTCGTCAGTCATATCAGCGCTGAGTCAAACAGCATGTTGTATGGAGGGTGTTGCTCACAGTGACAAACTCACAGACTCTGCAGCTCTGCAGAGATTTTGGTCCCAGCCACCAGAACAAATATTTTGTCTTACATTTCAGCAAACCATAAATATGTTACATCTGTACGTTTCATACATCATCAGTGTTTCTAAAGTGACGTAGTGTGTGAGCTGACTTTGTCATCAGGAGATGGTGTGAGCTGCAAAGCAATGTTTGACACCAACAATCAATGAAAGCAGTTTATTTTTAGTGACTGCGACTTTTAAGTCCCCCAAAATTGGTGTATTTTGTGGGGGGGTGCCTGGTGTTTTTGTCAGAGCGCTCTGAACTCCTCGAGTTGAAAAAACTTCAGCTCAGAGCAGAAAAGCGCTCCACGTCATCTGTTCTTTTTGCCATTGTCCAATGGGATGATGTGAGAGGCTGGCCTTCTGTGGTGGTCACAACAACCAGTTCACAGTTGGTAAACAATGGAGGAGAAACTGGTGGTAGTGGTTGCTGGATACCCAGAGCTATACGACTTTACAAAGCACAGTTAGCACCATCTGAATAGAAAACAGCAGATAAGTGCAGTACTGTAAACGTCCATGATGGAGGAGAAGCTCCTGGACCAACTGGTGGTACTCCCCATGATCCAGCCTCTTTTTTAGGGTCTCATGTACCCACACAGATCTCTGTTTATCTGCTGACAGCCTCTCACCCTCAACCACAGCTACACACAGCACCCTCTGCCTCAACATGGCAGCAGCTACACACTGATTACTGCAGGATACACACAATAAATCAAACAGTAGAGTGATGACACAGGAAGGTTAGGGTGAGGAGGTGATGGGGTGGTTGCCTGGCAACTATTAAAAAGCACAGATAGTGTTTGTTTTGTTTTATTACCAGTGACATTCAATTTAAAAAATGCAGCATATTAGCCCCCTAATGTGGGTGTTTTTAGTCACCTGTTTTCCCTGCATCTCTAAAGTCCCTAAACATGGGTGTTTTCAGAGACCCATCACTGTTTCCTGCAGCTTTTTCGCTAACTTTAATGAGTCATCGCTGCATCTTCCAGCAGCTGTTTAGCCACCAAACATCGTTATTTTTCAGCAACCTGTCGCTTTGTTTACCAAGACATTGCTGCATTTCCAGTGGCTCCTCACTAGGGCTGATATATAACATCAACCCAGGGTACCTTGGACATCATATGTGGACATAGAAGGTCCATGGCCAAACGCTGACATGTGACGAGGTCACAGTGAGGATGTGCAGTTCATTCGCTATATTCTGATATATTCAGTGTTGGGGCTGTGTGATATGACGATAAATATCGTGTGACGAGAGAAAAATGTCTATCATTTCATATTTTGCTCTATCGTTTATATCGTTGTGACACAAATTACACTTTTTACAGCAATATTTTTCACCATTTGGAGTCTGTCCATCTTTTGCATGGATCTCATTGATAAATTACTCTTCTTGGCTTTTTAATTCGTGAAGCTTTTACGGCACTTAAGCCCAGCATACACTGTACGATTTTTAGATTGTTGTTAATACCAGCTCACACTGTACGAGTGAATCGTCTGCGATGTGCAGCCAAAGCTCACGATTTATGTGCTCACACTGTACGTTCCGACCATCAAGCACGATCAGAGAGCTCACACTGTACGGGTGAAAACAGCTCATCGGCCCCTGCTGACTGTCCTGCCCGCTGACAGCTGTCAATAGAGATACATTTGAAAGCTCCGATTTGTTCCGGAAGTGCCGATGTTGCCAACGAAGCAGGACAAGCGGTTTGCTTTGATGATTTGCGCTATACTGTGTGCCGAAACGTCCAAAAAGAAGAGGCGTCGGCGCATGTGGACTCACAGATGGCTTGAGAGACGTGGACAGTATGGTTTGTCCATTTTAGAACAAGAGTTGGAGGTAAGCCGGCTACAGCCGGGTGCACCCTCTGTGTGTGTGTGTGTGTGTGTGTGTGTGTGTGTGTGTTGTACCTCGTCTAGCACACTAGCTTGTATGTTTGTTGCGCTTGCTTGAAAATGAGAGAAGAAAAAACTTACGAGGCAGCTGAAGAATATTGGCTGTCTCCTGCCAGCGTTTCTCTCGTTGATAGCGGTCGTGGTAGGTGGCAGAAGAAACACTGAACAGGCACTCATACTGTTGCCACAGCTCAACCAACCTGGCCTCCATATTTACAGTCCACCCATGCGTCGCCATGGTGATCTATGTCTTCGCGCAGGCGCAGTGAGGGATAAATGCACAGATGTTGGCAAATCGGCTCGTGGCTCTGCTTCAACTGTGCAAATGTCTGTGTGGGCCGACCAAAATTTCTGACATGTCAGAAATTCATCTGACCGTCCAACCGTGGTTCAGGAACAGATGATCGGCCCTCGCCGTCCCCCCTGTACACTGCACGGCAAAAGACACACGACGAAGCAGAAATCCGGCCCGAGTGTCAGCAGGTCGTGCATCTCAAAAATCGGGTCAAATCCGGTCAAAAATCGTACAGTGTATGCTGGGCTTTACAGTAACATAACAAGTTTATGTAACTATGTAAACTTATATATATATATATATATATATATATATATATATAAAGCTGTCTGTCTCTGCTGTGCTGCACACACAGAGACGCAGCGAGATGGCGACAATATTCAGACCAAATCAGGTGGTGCGGAGTACAGCCTCAGCGTTGAGCGGAGGTGTGTGGGCGTGTTTGTGCTTTAGAACATAACCGCTGTCAAACAATCAGAAAATAACGTTTTATTGATCTGATTCACCAGCTTTCTCGCTGCCAGCACTCCCTCTTTACTCACTCTCTAGCTTGCTCGACCACAGCTGCTCCCTCTCTCTCTCTCTCTCTCTCTCTCTCTCTTTCTCTCGTCTTCTTTAAAATGAGCTGGTTGCCCGACTCATTGTAATGTTATCAAATGAGGAAAAATGTCCTCCCCTCCCTCTAGTAACATTAGAGATTAATGCTCTGATCAGTCTGATCCATGTCACACCTCTGACTCCGGAACACCTGCATGCTACGTCAAAGCACACACAGAGGCACATTTATGCTATATGTGCTGTATCGTGATATGTATTGTTATCGGGATATGAAATGACCTATATCGTGATATGAGATTTTGGTCATATCGCCCAGCCCTATCCAGTGTCGTGATGAACTGCAGGAGGTTTTGTTTCTCCAACTTAAACACGTTGAACCCTCTGGTTTAAACTTTAAACCTCGTCCTCCTCCACAGTTGTGAGTGATGCCGTGAGGAGCAGGGCGGAGCAGCGAGGGAGTGTGGCTGTGATAAAGGAGTATGACCCATTAAACCCTCCAGGCCTGAGTAAAACACAGTGACACACAGCCTCACTGTAATTTTACCATAAAAGAGTCAGCCGCTCTCGGATGTAAATTTATTGAGGAGGTCGTAACGTTTTACAGCTGGCACTCTGTGCTGGATATGATCACATTTGCTCAGAGCTGTTAAGATTATGATCCTGGATGATGTGTTACATCGCAAACAAGCCATAACCTCCGTGCAATTATTTTAATTACTGTTAAAAATTGCAATTAATGACCAATTGCAGGCAATAAAGAGGCAGAAGGTTTCCTGCAGCATTCAAATATGAGTGTGTTTTACTAATGAGCTTAAAGGCGGCGCGGTGTCAGAAGTCGCCTGGCACAGCGGGAAAGTATCTGTCTATCTCTGGTTTAAATAATGGTGAAAAATAATAAGACTGCCTCCCGTGCAGAGGCAGATGGCTTCCTGTTTGCCATGTAATCCCCTCTGAGGCGCTATCAGAGCACGAGGAGCACGTGGCCTTTCCCAGTCTAGACTTCTTTATCACGTAGCTTATTTACAGATCAACAAACCAGTTTGTGAGGAGAAACAGAAAGAACGCAGAAAAATGAAGATATGAAAGTTTCCATTTCTTTGTGTGGAGTTGTTGTCGTGGTGAGTCGACGTCTCCTCGCAGACTGCGCTGCCGTTTCATTGATAATGAGCAGCAAACCTACAGAGGAGCCGCACTGCAGAGGGAGCTTAATTAAGAATTAATTGACTTATATTTTCAATTAATTGAGTTGTTTGAAGTGCTGTGATAGTCTCACACTGACAAGCCATACCTTCAGTCGCAGGCGCCTCGTGCAGATTGGGTGAAATGTGTGAAAGGTTGTTTTTTTTTTCAGGAGCCGAGGAAATAACATGAAATAAACGGCTTGAAATTGGAAATCTAACGCGATTTGAGATGCTAAGAGAGAACATCTCTCTTCTGATGCTTGATAGACTGCAAGAGCCTGGGAGGGAAGGCTCTCTGTGCATGTGTGGGGGGGCGGGGGGGCGTTTAAAGACAAGTTCAGGTGTAATCTACACAATTATGGCAACAAACCAACATGAGGAAATGATGATTACTACATGCAAGCCAATAATTAAAGTGTAGCATGTCGGTGGCTCCATAATCAGCAAACCACAGGTACGTTACATTTGTAAGTTTCATATGAATCACATCAACGTTTCTACGGTGACGGTGTGTGAGATGGCTTTGTCATGTGGAGGAGGAGGGGAGGGTGGATGGAGAGACACCTGCCAAGAGACCAACAATCAACAAAACCTGTTGTGATTTCCTGAGTCACTGCTGTATCTCCAGTGGCTCTTCAGCCCCCAAATGTGGGTGTTTTCTGGAAACCCATGACTGTGTCTCCTGCAGCTATTTAGCTCCCATACGTTGGTGGTTTTTAATGATGCGTGGCTTTTTTCCCCAGCAGCTTTTTGGCCCCCAGACGTGAGCTTTTTAGAGCCCATCGCTACGTATGTTTCCTCCAGCTCTTGGGACCCAAAATGTGGATGTTTTTGGATACCAGCCACTGTGTTCCCTCCAGCTTTTTGGTTCCCAAAAATTGGTGTTTCTTACAGACTTGTCATCATGTTGTTTTCCAGGGTTTTTTTAATGACCAGCGGTTGTTTTTACAGCAGCTTTTTAGCCTTCAGATGTAGGTTTTTTCTAGCGATCTGTGGCTGTGTTTCCTCCAGGACTTCACTGTGTTTCTTTAAGCTTTCAAGCCCACAAACATGGGTGTTTTTTGGATACTCATCACCACGTTTCCTCTGGCCTTTTAGTACCCAAACGTTGGCATTTTTTAACGACCCACAGCTGTTTTTCCAGTACTGGAAAATGTGAGTCACTGTGTTTCCTCCAGCTATTTGGTTCCTAAACACATCCTCACTGTGACCTCGTCACATGTCCACGTTTGGTCATGGACTTTCCACGTCCACATATGGCGTCCAAGGTACCCTGGGTGTGTTGGTTGTTGACGTTCTGGGACGCCGTGTCAACTTCAGCCTGTTACATGCATTGTCTGTTTTCAAAATACACTTCTGTTTTCACAGGAAATGTACAGTTTGCATACAGTCTCTTTCAAAATAAAAGCACTACGTCAGTACAACACCACCAACTGATGTTTTTTTCCTTCAACAACACACACACACGTGATTGGGTTTAACAGGGTTTGGTTTTACAATCTTACAGGAAGTGAACGCCGGCATCCTGAGTGAAACTTTGTGGCTGTTGGACCCATCCCCCGCCACACCCACTCGGACTTCCACCTTAACTTTTGTTGTTGTCCTGCCGCTGTTTCCCCTGACACTGCAAGGCGTCATTAAAAAAAAAAAAAAAAAAGGCGACCAGCTGCGTATCATGCCGATGTGTCAGGACAGCTTTTTCCGTCGACAGAAGTCACTCTCCAAGCGTCAGTTTTCAAGGACTCTGGAGTGAGACTGGGTTGGAATGAAGGTATTCTGACACAAAAACCAGTCCAAAGTGTCACACAGTTGTTTTGCTAATGTTAATAAGCAGCACACTTATTGCAGCATTGACCACTAGGGGGCAGAAGAATTCAGAAACAAGCTAAAAGACACCTCACAACCCTGACAGAGATTTCAAGGGAATATTTCACCCCAGGCACTACATCTGTACAACACCACGAACTGATGTGTCTTTTCCTTCAAAAACAAGCACACGCGGTTGGTTTAGTGGAACAGAACAGAGTCTGGCTTGACGTTCAAACAAGAAGCAAACACCAGCCTCCAGGGTAAACGTCGGTGGTTGTTTAACAATAAGAGCGACCAGCCGTGCATCACGCTGACATGGAAGGAAGGCTTTTTTCGTCAGTGTCTGACTCCGGAAGTCGCTGACCATGCGCCTGCATTGACAACTTTAGAGTGAGACCAGGTTGTGTCTTTTAAGCTTTGAAGCCCCCAAATGTGGGTGTTGTTTAGGGACCCATTACTGTGTTTCCTCTGGCTTTTTAGTTTCCAAACGCTGATGTTTTTTAACGACCTGTGGCTGTTTTTCTAGCAGCTTTTAAGCCCCCAAATGTGTGTGTTTTTCCAGTGGTGATAGTGGCATGGGAAGCAGTTGTCCTTCACAGAGACACTGATGCTTTACCAGCGAGGACAGTGCTCCCGAAACCAGGTATTTTAAGCCAAACTGATTTTTCTTGACCATAACAAGGGTGTTTGTGCATAAATCTAACCACACGTTCACCACAGTGCTGTCGCATTACGTTTCAACACATCTGTTACACAATGATGTCACATATCTGCAGAAATGTACAGCGCCAACATTTTTCCTGGCGACACACACACTGTACTTGAGAGCTATAATCTGCCTCCTCCCCCGGCAGGAGGAATGCAGAAATCTACTGATCACATAGATCTGTTGTGACACGTAATATGAGTGGCGTTTAGCTGTTATCACCGAGCATTCCTCATCCTCACCCGAATAGAAACTCCACTTAGCCTTCGCCTGTGAGAGGAATATTTGAAATTCTGGGGATGTGCGCATGAAAGGGAATAGAAATGATGCCTAATGTATATGAATGGGAGCCGTGACGTTCAGGTATTTCACGCCGCATGCCCTGACAGAGGCTAAAGTGAATAAGTCGTCAACTCGCATTGAAATTCATATTGTATCCCTGGCTGGAGCTGAGCCCATTTTCTCCACAGTGCTCTCGCCATGAGCCATACAATAGTCAGGGAGACATCTAATGAGGCAGGAGAAAAAATATTAAGAGGAAAATCCTTAAACTCAGGAGTTGGCATATTCAATGGCCAGCCTCTGAATTCAATGTGTGGGAGCTGCAGGCTGGTGGGAGGCAGAGAACAAAACGCACAAGAAGAAAAGATGGAGCGAGTGACTGAGATGGGCTGTGACAATGTCAGCTTTGGTCTGGTCAGCCTGCGCCCGTGACGAGTGGATATGAGGCCAGCTCGGAGCACAGAGGCAGGAGGGAGGGCTCAAACACACGACCTCAGCACGAGGTGGTCGGAGGAGACAGTTTGCGGCCCGGAGACGAGTTGCTCAGGAGTAATGTGATCGGATTTCAGGTAGCGGATCGGATCAAATCTGAAAAATGGGATGTTCAAAAGAAAAAAGGATCCTGGAATTAGATCACGTCATCCAGCTGTGGCTTCCTTTAATATCTGCTGTTCAAAACATTTTAAGAGGACAGTACGGTGGCCCTGAGGTTCAAAACACGACAGCATTTCAGAAAACAAAACATTTCAGAAACAGAGCAGAACAAAAGTATTTGGGGGAAGTTTGTCGTGTTGTTTGAAATGTTGAAGTGCTTTCTGAAGTTTAGTTGTTGTTTTGTGAAATCTGAGTTCAAGAATAAACTGTAATAAAACTTTTAAATTGGTCGAACATATAAACGTCTTTTATATTTTGCACTAGATTTGCTCAACAGTTACATAAAGTGAACATTAGGCTACTCATTAAAGATATGATATGTAGTTTTTCTGTATTAAAATATAAAACAACAACAAGACCTGTGTCATATATTTTGTTCAGTTTTGTGACATTATCCAAATGTTTCCAACTGTTTTCAAACCCACACAAATCTTTAATCAAGGACACGGCCTGAGTCATGTTGTCGCCTTCACCTGTCAGTGGCATCATATCCCCTTTTCACATGTCAGGATTGTGGTTGTCTGACAGAAGCTGTCAGATACTGAATTTTTATCCAGTTTTAAGCCATGTTTGTTTGTACGATTCACTTTGTAGATCTTGGTCACTTTTAACCAGATGAAGGATCTGAAGTTACCAGAGGAACAAGCTGAGTGAAGGTTAGCGGCAGCTCAGCTCCAGGTCCTGCTGCCAAACAGCATCACAGAAACATTTTTTTATTAGGGTTTCGGGCAGCTAAGCTGCCAGGACACTATTGTAATCCTACGTATTCTTCTTCTTCTTCCGAGGAAATCATACTTCCCATGGGTGAAAACTCAGCAAACTTTGCACAAAGGTCCAGTCTCATGCCAGATATCCTCAGCTGTAAACTCAAGCCAATAGTCCTGATGGTGGCGCTACAGCAAGCGTCTAAAGTTCAAAACTTTGAAAATTCATAACAAATCAACCATACGTGCTACAACTTCACACTTTCACCAAACTGTAGCCCCAATACTGAAGAAACTTTTGTACATTTGAACCTATTAAAAATTATGAAGTTCATCAGTTTTTTTTCAAAAACTGTAAAACTTCTTAAACCTATCTCCTCCCACAGTTTTTGCTCAGTTGACACCAAACTTGCTACAGAGCATCTTCAGACTGTCCTACACAAACTATGTTTCTCAGATTTTTGATTTATCAAAAATTGAGTCTACAGTGCATCAAAATGTTTGACTGTAAACGGTACTGTAAACATATACATGCAAATTCTTGCTAAATAAATCTTCAATGTTCATGAAAAAAATGACAAAATTCTAGAGTCATGGTAGATGATGTGTGGCAAATTTCAGAATTCTATCTCAAAAACTGAATTTTTGACAGCATTTTGAATTTTGCTCTAATGTGAACAATTGGAGTCAATGTAAAAATGGCAAATTTAAACATCAGTTTTTCACTTATGGAGCAAATCAATCATTGTTACAAACAAATTACCAACATCTCCATGCTGTCTAGATGCAATATGTGTATTTTCAGATTTTTGTCTTAATAACTGAATTTTTTTACAGTGGTTTGAAATCTGCTTTTCCATGCATGGACGGCTGCTAAACCTGCACGTCTGGCTTAGTCAGTTTGTGAAGCTACACATGAATTGTCACTGACTAATTAGCTCAGTGAGATAGAAATTGATTCTTAGTCTCAGAGGTTGTGAGTTCAAGCCTCAGCTGATGCAAAAGGCAGATTGTGTTGCTAAATTCCTAAATGTCTTCCAGTTCTTCTGCTTGTTGCTCAGAATTGCCTAAAAATGCCCAGACCCGCCCCATCGCTGCGCAGCAGCTATAATTCAGTGTTGTTCCTGGTTTATGTCAGCTGGTCTGTTTGTTCTGTAGAGGAAGAGACCTCTGTGGATAATTCAGCTCCTGAAGAAAGAACACTGAAGGAATTCTAACCAGGAGAAACTGACTGTAGTGACAACATTGCTCCGTGTGGGAAGAAAATGACATTTTGTACATTTAAAAGGAACAGAGTGTCAGATTTAGGGGCATTCAGTGTCACCTAGCAGCGAGGACTGCAGATGAACCAGATGACTCAATGAATAAAACAGTTTCACATTACAAAAAAGTGTTTCTGCGACACTGTTTGGCATGCTGGAGACTGGCTGCTAACCAGCACCTGCTAATGTGTGCTCACCTTTTTCTCTGATAACTTCATTAAGGAGGTTTTTATCAGGAGCTGAATTATCCACTGAGATCTCCTCCTCTTCAGAACAAACAGACCAGCTGATTTAAACCAGGAAAAACTCTGAATTAAACAGTTTCATGTTACAGTTCTGTGTTTCTCTGATGCTCCTGTTGCAGCAGAGGCTGCTCACAACTGTGGTGGACACATAAACGCGAATGTCTCTATCTAGAGTCAGGGTTTGGTTTGTCCCTTCTGGGCTACTGTAGAAACATGGAGGTGCAACATGGTGATCTCTGTAGACGAGGACCAGCTCCCTGTGTAGATATAAACAGCTCATTCTGAGGGAACGAGAACACAATCATTCTTATTGTCAGCTGATTACACACTAAAGAAAACACACTGATTATATTATATCTAATCACACACTGGAGCTTTAAGCCTTTCAGTATAGTAGCGTTGAAAAAAGATTCCATCCTATAAAATAATCCCCAAAATAGCTGCAAATATCCAACAAAATGCTTCATTTTTCACTTTATATTTATCACTTTATATTTATTACAATAACACAGTCGAAACTAGAGTTGCTGTGTTTGCATTGTGAGCAAAACAGCAACAGGCTACAAGTTGATTTCAGTGGACGTTGGTGACATGAAGCCACAAACTGACACCTGACACTTGTCGCTGTGGACGGGTGTGACACACTACAAATCGAAGTTGAGCAAAGTGCGATGAGGCGTCAACTGATCATATGTTTTTGTTTCTAGCTGAGGTGCTGTGTTATTTAGCTCAGTTAGCTGATGCTATGCTAGCTTTGTGTGTATTACAGGGAGGCAATGAGGCGGCACAATGTGATGTTACAATGGAGCTCAGGCATTCATCAAAAGCACAAATATTTTTATGACAAAATACAAACTTTAAATGATGTTAAGTCGAGGTGCTCTGTGGCAAGAAGCAGACGCACACCAGTCTGTGACCGCGTAAATACAACATGGTCTTACTGAGAAGTCGTCAAAAAACTGGCGCTTGGTCAGTGACTTCTAATGTCAGACAACGCCAGGAAAAGCTGTCCTTTCATGTCGGCGTCATATGCAGCCGGTTGCTGGTATTGCAGTGCCCAGTGGTGTCAGAGACACATAGCATGACAACAACGAAAGTTAAGGCGGAGGAAGTTCAAGTAGGACTTTCATCTGGTAGGGCGGTGTTTGCTTACCGTAAGATTGTAAAGCCAAACCCTGTTCTTTTTTCCTAAACCCAACCACTTGGAGAAAAACATCAGTTGGCAGTGTTGTAGCGACGTAGTGCTTTTATTTTGAAAGAGACCGTATCAAACTGTACATTTCCTGTGAAAACAGAAGTGTACTTTGAAAACAGACAATGCATGTAACAGGCTGAAGTTGACACGGCGTCCCAGAACGTCAACAACCAACACACCCAGGGTACCTTGGACGTCATATGTGGACGTGGAAAGTCCATGACCAAACGTGGACATCAAAATCAAAAATACTTAAAGTAACTAAAGTAACTCTCGTGCCTGTTGTTCTTCATGTTTCTAACAGCCAACATCGTGACACGTGGTTGCATGTCGAGCTCTGGTTATCTGGATTTGGTCATCTTGAAATGTTTGTGATCTGATCCAATGTTGGTTTGAAATCCTGGACAGCAAACATGGGATTTCCAAATCCAGATGAACGTCTGTGAACATCTGGGCCCTGAAGGATCCAAGTTCACATCCTGATGAGGTGAATCTGTGCCTCGCCGCTCTCCCACCACTTCAGCATCAGGTGCTGTGCAGGACCTTCCCTCTCCACTCAGTGAGTCAGCAGAGCTCTGCAGCTCATGTACAAAGCAGCTTCCCAGACTTCACCTTTGATCTAAGCGGCACGGCTGCCTCACGCCGTTTGACCTTTGGGTTCCCTCGAGAACGTGGCCCAACTCTCCATCTGCTTGTTTCCTCCACCGTCGGCTGCTAAAAAGCACTTTACAAAGTCTGTGAATGGTACAAGATTGTTTTTGCTATGAGAATTTTATGTACTTCAGTTAATGGCCTTCAATTTATTCCCTCTGTAAGTGCTATTGAGGCCCGAGAGTATTCAGGGTTTCATTTCAACTACACATTAAAGCAGCTGATTTCACCGATGAGCCTGTGCCTGGTGCTAATCAGGGAGTAATCACGCGCAGTGTTTGGCTGGAATAAGAACTTGCAGATTCTTGGGCTCCAGTCGCACTCAGCTGAGAACCTCTTCACAACCTTAATCCACTTAATCTTTTAACTTTAACCTCAGAGCGGCCTCCTTTCAAAGGAAGACAACTAAATATGCTCATTTTGTAGCATCGCTGCGTTTTTCCAGCCCTGCGATTTGTTTGTGCAATTAAACTGAACGACTCCTTCACCCCTCTGACTTCCCCTCTTCCTCACCCACTTGTGTGTATTAGCACACATGTGCATGACTTATTGATAATCCTGCCTGTACACCAGGCTGCGCTGTAACAACATGTGCAACAGACAGCCAAACCTGAACATGCACACAATCTGCAGCAGATACGTCATTTTAATCTCCACTTGACATTAACTCATGCATTTTATCACACAGCTGTTAGCAGGCAAAGATCAGCTTCCTGTGCATCGCTAATTAGCAGTAATTACAAACTGGTTTCACACACATGGAAACAATCTGAGCGCTGTTTGTTTGATGTCGAGCAGCTCATTTTAAATTGTTTCAGAGCAGCCGCAGCATTTCTGATTCTGGTGCCGGCTGGATTTCTGCTCTGGTGTCACTATTTGTCTCTGATTATCAGACTGCAGCTCTGTCATGGCTGGCGACACACTGCCCCCTGGTGGAGCGAGCTCAGTGTGTCAGTCCTGACGCTGCACTTTGTTGTGTAAGTTTAACACAGTGATATTAATGAAGCCAAAAACCTGGATGTGCTGAGCTGAAGGAGCCGGCTGTGTTTCAGGAGTCAGAGCTGAAGGTGTTTATACAAACTGTCAGGAGGGGACGAGTCGTTTGTCTGCTCAGAGAGCTCATCTGAGTCAGCGTCAGCTGTTCAAAAAATCAAACATCCCCACAAGACCATGGATGGATGACTGAACGGGTCTGTTGGGCACAGGCTGAGAGCACTTAAGTGTCAGGAGGGCCCCCTGGTCTTCACCTGCAAACTGTCACTCAAATGAAACTCCACAAAGAGACACAAAAAGAACACAGAGATGCAAATAGACTGCAAAGAGGCACAAACTGACCAAATGAAACACAAAATGACCTCAATGGAACAAGAAGATCGCAGAGAGATGCAAAGAAAGCAAAGTGAACGAGCCTATCTGAGCACAGACCAAGGGCCCCCTGGTCTTCACCTAAAAAATGTCACTTGAATGAACACGTACCCACCAGGAAGAAACCCAAAATGACCAAAAGGCGACACAAAAAGACCAAAGAGAGATGCGAGAGAGAGACAAAACGACAACAAGGACACAAATTTACCTCAGAGACACTAAGTGACCAGAGAGAGATGCGAAGGAAGCAAAGAGACACCAAATAATTACAAAAATGGGCAAAACAACCAGAGAGATGCAAAATGACTCCAAGAGACACATGACATGATAACCTCACACAGACGCTAAGGACTACAACAGGACTACGGTTTTACCGTAGGAAACCTCGGAGTGATATTTGATCAAGATTTGTCTTTTAATTCTCATTTAAAGCAAACCTCACGGACTGCATTTTTTCATCTGCGTAATATTGTGAAAATTAGGCCTATCCTGACCCGAAAAGATGCAGAAAAATTGGTCCACGCTTTTGTTACCTCAAGGCTGGATTATTGTAACTCTCTATTATCAGGTAGCTCTAGTAAGTCCTTAAAAACTCTCCAGCTAATTCAGAATGCAGCAGCACGTGTACTAACAGGAACTAAGAAACAAGATCATATCTCTCCTGTTTTAGCTTCTCTGCACTGGCTCCCTGTAAAATCCAGAATTGAATTTAAAACCCTACTGTTAACTTATAAAGCTCTAAATGGTCAAGCTCCGTCATATCTTAGAGAGCTCATAGTGCCATATTATCCCACCAGAACACTGCGCTCTGAGAACGCAGGGTTACTCGTGGTCCCTAAAGTCTCCAAAAGTAGATCAGGAGCCAGAGCCTTCAGCTATCAGGCTCCTCTCCTGTGGAATCATCTTCCTGTTACGGTCCGGGAGGCAGACACCGTCTCCACATTTAAGACTAGACTTAAGACTTTCCTCTTTGATAAAGCTTATAGTTAGGGCTGGCTCAGGCTTGCCCTGTACCAGCCCCTAGTTAGGCTGACTTAGGCCTAGTCTGCCGGAGGACCCCCCTATAATACACCGGGCACCTTCTCACCTTCTCTCTCTCTCTCTCTGTCTCTTTCTCTCTCTCTCTCTCTCTGTCTCACTGTGTCATGTGGATTACTGTTCTGTACGACATCTATTGCACGTCTGTCCGTCCTGGAAGAGGGATCCCTCCTCAGTTGCTCTTCCTGAGGTTTCTACCGTTTTTTTTCCCCGTTAAAGGGTTTTTTGGGGAGTTTTTCCTGATCAGCTGTGAGGGTCATAAGGACAGAGGGATGTCGTATGCTGTAAAGCCCTGTGAGGCAAACTGTGATTTGTGATATTGGGCTTTATAAATAAAACTGAAATTGAAATTGAATTGAAACGAGGTGCAAAACAACTACAAAAAGACAAAACCACCACAGAGTCTTTGAGTCTTGCTCCTCTGTAGCAGAAGTGGTGGGGCCTTTTGTATACCTGTACCCAGGGGCCCACTGTCTCATAATGTGCCCAGGCTGCAGACATTGCGTAGGACAAAAATACTGTGCTTTGAATAATAATAAATTAACTGATCTGAATTTCTTCACATCGACTCATTTGCCCTGTTTGAAAAGTCCTGAATCTGTGACGATGCAAACTGTTTCACAGGTTTGACTTCTGGACAGTTTGGATCTTTTGAAGTGGCTGTGCGAGGTACTGATCCACAGTCAGTGTGTTACCTACAGTAGATGTCATGTTAGCAGTTAGCAGCTAACTCAAAGAAGAAGAACAGCAGCTGTCTGTCATGTTCCCGGTTTGGAGAAGCAGGTTGAGGTACCCACACAGAAGCTGAGTAATGTGCAGCTGGACAGCAGGAAAATGTATCTTAGCCACTTGTCGGTGAAGATTCTCAGTCAGGTCATGGTAATCGTAAGTGCTAATAGCGTAGGCAACTGGACTTGGTTGTGTTTCTTGAAGATGTTTCGCCTCTGGTGGGTCAACGACTCACATTGTGACCTTATGACTCTGAAACTAAGAGCTCACATGACCCCTACGACTCTGCAAGGGCTCCCACCCACACAGGGTTTATAGTCTGCAACTTCGTACCAGTCATTTAGAACTGAAGAAGCTTCTTGGATGAGAGGCGAAACGTCTTCAAGAAACGCAAGCAAGTCCAGTTGCCTACGATATAGCACTTACGTATCGTAGCCACCTAAAATAATCAATATCAGTGTAAATGTTTGCTGTATTGGGAATATTTTCACCAGAATACATTTCTGTCAGACAGGCCTTTGTGATGCAGAGGCTGTTAACAACATGAGTTTCCTATCTACACTCTGGTCAAAGCCCCCAGACTTCACTGAGAAATTATGCTTTATATATTTTCACAACAAGTATTTTTTCATTTGTTCATAACTAAATTAATCACAGTTGTTGATTCCTGTGAAATTCACGCTGCAACTAGCAACTGTTTTCTGTATCAGTTAATTTACCGCTTATTTTAAACGAGTTATTTTGCCTATAAAAAGGGTAGAAAACATATCAATTTTCTACAATAAGATGTCTTCAAACTGCTCGTTGTGTCGAACAGTCCAAAGCCCACAAATGTTCAGTTTACTGTCACATCAGATAAAGAAGAGCAACAAGGACTTAAGGGCAGCTCCATCTGCGTTTTTTGACACAGAAATACCCACTGAGCCGTTAGCAAAAGGCAGTGACGCAGATTAGAGTGCTGATGACAATAATACTGATGGGTTAGTTCTGATTTTCCAAAGTGAACAGTAGACCAGCAGCTCCTGTGTTCAGCTGTGATAAATTTATGTTTTTCTCAGCAGAGTCTGGCCATGAAGAGCGTGTTATAACAGCTTCAATTTCCAGTCCGTATTCTCTGTCTGACAGTAAGATACAGAAGTGAAAATATTCTCAATATAGCGTACACTTTGACTGATATTGAGGCTCTATAAATCTGTTTTGACGTTTGTATTAATAAGTCAAATTTGTTCATCTTAACAGGTAAAATTATGAAGTCTTAACACGTCAAATGTGCGTTTAGACAACATGCTCCATTCGTCTGCCTTAACGACACAATGTTTGACACATTTTTACAACTGCTAATTTATGTAATTGGAGTTCTACTGAGTGAAACATGGCGCAGAGTTCAGCAGCAGACCTCAGTAACATCAGTAATATATAGTGGTAGTAAAAGAAATAACTTCAGGCATTCATTTTATACGATATGAAAGAATGAAGGCAAATCAGCCACACACTCAGAATGCATAACTAAACACTATGTCCAGTATTAAAGATCCTAAGAAGTCAGAAATGTACTCGTTCAGGGACATCTTCTGTTGCCATATTGAGCAATTTGACGCATTAAGACGTTATAGTTTTACCTGAAACAGAGAAACGCTGCACCTTCAGCAGGTGAATGTAGAAACAGCCTTGTGGAGTCAGACCCTGAGAGTACATCACTCTGCACGGTGAAGGTCAAACATCCAGCCGCAGCAACAAGGAGACAAACACACAGTTTCACTGCAGGGAGACTTAAGAGTTCAATGAAATCTGAGCGCTGTGGACTGATACACATACAACAAATAACACGCTGCTGAGTCTGAGGAAAAACTGACTTTTTGGAAATTATAATCAAGAAACAAACGCACCATATGACACCTGAACGTTACATCTGAGAGCGTCTCACTCTAAAGCTGTGGATATTAACCTGCTGATGTATTAATAACTTTACCAAGCGAAGGCAGACTCAGAGTCTACAGGTGGATGCAGGGTGGAGGAGGGGCTTATGACGTTCTGCATGAACAGCAGCAAGTGCCAGCTAAGCTCTCAGGTGAGCCATGTCACAGCAGGTGAGCAGAGTGCTGACAGTACTGGATTTATCCTGAGCCGACTGCAGGAAGCAGAACGTGAAGCAGAGACTCCGCTGAGACTGAAGACCCTCTGTTTGGATCAGCTGCTGTTGGACAGCGTCACCTCTGGAGTCAAGATACTCAGCACAGGTTCTGAGAGCTGCTGGCAGAGAGGCCACTAACTGTGGTTACCAGTTTATTATTTTCTGTGTTCAGGATGTTTCTGGCCATGTTCTCCAGAGCACTCAGGTGAGGTCGGGGCACAAATATAGCTATAGGTTTACTTTCACTTTCACTGACAAGTGTGTTCTCAAGCAGTAGCCAACAGTACCCGAAAGGCCTTCAGGTGTAATTTGCTGAAAGATAAATCTTGATTTTATATACTGTGTGGCCAAAAGTAAGTGGACACACCTGCTTTTACTTTTGTGATTTTGTGTTTTGGGCTCTTTCTTTTTTCCAATGAAAGGAAACTGCTAATAATTATGTTTTCAGGTCTGTATGTCTGTACGTATGTCCATCCCATCCTTGTGAACACGATGTCTCAAGAACGCCTCAATGGAATTTCTTTAAACTTTGAAAACAACACTGACGTGGACTCAAGGATGAACTGATTAGATTTTGGTGACTGAAGGTCAAGATCACCATGACTTAAGGCCCGAACATGGACTCTGCGAGGAATGTCCGCAGTCATTTGGGCTTACATACTCAAGCGCACTTCCGCGTTGTAGTTTCCTGTAAAAATGTCCGTGAAAAATCCCCGCGATGTGAAAAAAACATGCCGAGCAGTCAGTGGTGCGCGGAGCGGAGTCCGCGCGGTCGTAAAATCTGAGCTTTGCGCGCACAGGGCTTGCGGACGTCCGCTTTGAGTCCATTCCGCGTACGTTCTGTCCAAGTATGTTCAGGCCTTTAGCATCCATCTCGTTCTAGTGATCGTAATATCTCAAGAACACCTGAAGGGAATTTCTTCATATTTGGCACAAACGCCCACTTGGACTGGAGAATGACCTGATTTGAATGTTGTGGTCAAAGATCAGTGTGATCTCACAAAACATTTGTCCATAACTGAAGAATTCATTCACTAATTCTGACAAAATTTCACACAAATGTCTAACAGGATAAAATAATGAAGGTCAAAAGGTCAAAGGTCAGCTTGACTGTGACATCATCATGTTTTAACGTCATATCTCAGGAACAGAAGGGGAGACATTTGGTCAGATACTGAATTGGTGACTCTAATCTTGAAACTGTGCTGATTGTATAGATCTTCTGTGTGTGAAGCATCCATGTTTTCACTGACATGGACGGAGACTGTAACTGCAACCTGTTTTAGGATGTTTTAAGAGGTCACGCTGACCTTTGACCTTCAAGCACAAAATCCTAATCAGTAGATTCTTAAGTCTAAGTAAACGTTTGCCAGATTTAAAGAAATTCCCTCAAAGTGTTCTCGAGATATCGCGTTCACAAGAATGAGACAGATACAAGATCACAGTGACCTTGACCTTTGACCACCAAAATCTAATCAGTTTCCCAGACTTAACGTGGATGTTTGTGCCAAATTTGAAGAAACTTCCTCAAGGTGTCCTCGAGATATCGCATGCGTGAGAATGGGATGAACAGTCAGTTCATCCCCGGGTAGACGTTTGTGCCAAATTTGAAAAAAAAAAATCCTTTATAGCATTCTTGAGATATCACGTTCACAAGAATGAGACGGACGGTCAGACGGACAACCTGAAAACATAATGTCTCTGGCTACGGTGATCACTGGCATTGAGGTATAATTAGAAAATGCGGACAGAGGGCGGAGTCTCTGCAGGAAGTGATGATTTAGAGCGGTTACTTCTGTGTGAGTCTGTTTTGTTTTTTAGGAAAATACAACTGAGACACTTTAAGATACTATAAATCTTAGTAAAGTTAGTAAACTGCTTTCTTCCACAGTGACCTGGAACAGCACCGCCCTCTGCTGGTCTCACAGTGGAACAGCACCGCCCTCTGCTGGTCTCACGTGGAACAGCACCGCCCTCTGCTGGTCTCACAGTGGAACAGCACCGCCCTCTGCTGGTCTCACGTGGAACAGCACCGCCCTCTGCTGGTCTCACAGTGGAACAGCACCGCCCTCTGCTGGTGTCATAGTGTAAACCCACTGGTTGCTTGTTAAAGTTGTGTTATTGAGTTCACAGGTGTTTTTATCCCGACGTTGACTCTGTGTTTCTTTTATTCCCCCTGAGACGTACATAACCTCTAAATCCTCCTCCTGTGTGTTCTATCATTTTTAACGTGCCGTCCCCGGTGCCTCGTTTTTGGAAAATGCACTGCGTGTCCTTGATTGCAGAGTACACAAGTTTCAAAGAATACGCCTTGGGTAATGCTAAAAATGGGTTTTATTTTATAAAACAGAAAAAAGGAGAAGATCAAAGGAACTGATGTTGGCATCCCGACAGAAGCCCCCCCCCCCACCCCTCGTCTATAAATCCTCGCTCTGGTTTTGGATTTTGCTGCCAGCACAAAAACTGGGAGGCTTTTATGAGGCCGGGAGGAGGAGCAGGAGAGTCTGAGGCTTCACAGGGGGCCGCTGTCGGAGGTACAACAGATGTTCACAAGGTACAGGAATACATTTGTTATTTGTTGTGTCTGGATGTTTCCACTGTCGCTCATCATTTCCTGTTTCACTCTGTATTCTGCCAACATCTCTACATGTCTTTCATTTGGGTTTCTAACATTTCCAGTCACTTCCTGTCTGTTTGGTTCTCCGCAGCGTCTCCTGAATGATGACATTTTTGGTTCAAAGTGACATTAAACAGGTCCGACTTTGATCTTTCTCTGCTCCCTTTCTGCTGTTTGTTACTACGAGATGAATCAGACTTTGTGCCACACAACAACAACAACAAAACATCTCTGGTTCCTCCTACTCTTAAGGAACGAAGGTGCAGCAGCAGTCACAGCGAGGCAATAAAGCACTCTGAGATTCATTTACACAAAGAAAAAAAAGACAAGAGGTCAGGTGGGTTCCTCAAGGTCACACTGTGACATTTGGAGTATGGTGAATCAGATAAATCGCAGTCTTTGATGTTGACGAGGAGCTTTTCACCGGCCTCTTCAGCTGCACTCTTTAATCTGCCACATTTTCCTTTCCACTCTTCAATTTGACAAACAGGATTTGAACTGAAGCCTCCCACACAGTAAACAGTCAACAGTGAGCTGCAAGTGGCTGACGGAGATATTTACCACTCTGTGTGTGTTTACCACCTCGTGCAATCTGAAGCAGCAGCTGCCAGCAGTCCCTTCTTCTTCTACTGCTGCAGGAATGTCACCAGTGTTAAGCAAACAGTCGGCCTGCGTGTGTGAACGCAAACACTCGCAGCTCGCCGTAGTTAAACTGGAGGTCGGCTGCTCCGCTTCACTTGGCCATGTAGGCCACCACTTCCTTCTCCAGGCTCTGGGCGAAGCGGTGGTTGAGGAAGAGGAGCTGGCCGTGAGGAAGCAGGCGGCTGAGCAGAGCGTCGATGCGGTTGCTCCTCAGCAGGACCTGGAGGGAAAGTGTTGTTAGTGACGGCGTCGTGCAGAGTTTTTTACGACTGCAGTTAGTTACAGATGGTGATAAAACCCGTACGGCTGCAGTCTGCTTTCATTACTGTTGTCTGTTTTTCTTTAACGGCCGTTTGTGTAACGAGTTGTTGCTGTTGTTGAACATTTGGTTAGCGACGCTGCACTCAGCAACAGATCTGTGGAGGTGAACTCTCCCACTGACGTGATCTCAACGCCTTTAAACAGGATTTTATTTAAATGCAACATCATTACAGCTGCAGCAGGTAAAAACACCTGTTCAGTCCAGCAGACGTCACTCAGACAGGAGGAAACAGCGGATTAATACACATATGCTGGTCCAGGGAGTATTTGCAGCAGCAGGACTGTCTGATGGACGGAGTCAAAATAAACAACAGTGTGTGTGTTCATGGTAAAAGGAACATGTCACCCAGTGAAACAGTGACAACATTTACATGCACAAAATATTGTAGTTTTTACCCCAAAAGGAAATACTTCTATTTCTGCCACAGCGCTCGCTAACTTCAGTCGCTCATTAGACATTCTTGTCACCAAAACGTTGCAAACACTGAAGTGTATCACATGATTATAATGACGTTTAACGCAGCGCTGCAACTAGATTTTAAATGAGTAAAACAGGAACGTATTTCGAGCTCGGAGTAGAGCTGCTGCTCCTCCGCGTTGAGAAGGGGTCAGTTGGAGCCACATGTTTGAGTTGTGTGAAATGTATTCTCCCACCACTCCACTAGATGGCACTCCACTATGTCACTGGCTGAGGCAGACTGTGGTATTTAACTTCATCCCAGTCAGCACAGGCGTTGCTGATGTTAGGAAGCTAACTGTTTTCAGCTGTGCTCAGATTAAAATGTATATGACTGTATTTACTGGAAGTTAAACGGACATTACGGACACGGGTGAGGTAATAAACAAATAACAATACACAGCACTGGTAAAGACTGGGAGTAATTTTCTGAGTACACGTCCGAACATTTCAGCCAATTAGAAACCAGCAGCGGCTAAAGTACAGGACTAGTCTCTACAGGGTCAGCTGAGGTGGTTCAACATCTGATCAGGATCCTCCTGGGCGCCTCCTATTGGAGGTGTTCTGGGCACGTCCCACTGGTAGGAGGCCCCGGGGCAGACCCAGAACACACTGCAGGGATTATATATCTCATCTGGCCTGGGAACACCTTGGGGTCCTCCAGGAGGAGCTGGAAAGTGTTGCTGAGGAGAGGGACGTCTGGGGTGCTTTGCTGCCCCTGAGACCTGGCTTTGGATAAGTGGATGAAAACGGATGGATGGATAGGAATGAATTTCGTGTTTTGTTAGACCTGTTTTGGGGATGTTTATGAACATATTTTAAACAGTAGCCTGAATCATGAACATATTCAAAACTTCTCCAAAACATCTCCAGATGTGAAAAACTGTTTTTCTAATTTCTAACTTTTCCATGGATTTCATGATTGTGGGAACCCTGGGAATAACACGCTGTTTATACGACCAGGATCAAATCAGTAGAACTCTCACATTTGCAATAATTATGGAATAATATTGGACATGAAGACACAGTCAGTGGGTACATTTATATAATAAAACATAATAAAACCTATTTTGATGCAAAGAAGCAAAATGACACGAGCGGCTCCGGCCGTCCCCTTTTCCATATGTTGGCATGATAAACGATACGTTAGCGCACATTAATCGGAGTATGTGCAGCTGCAATTTTAGTGGAATATTCATTTTCATTAGCCATGTAAAGAGCTTATGATTTTCATTTCCAGAATAAAAGCTGGAGTATTCTGTGCCTGTGAGTGTCGTCAGTGGCTCATGGCTGTGGTTCTGTCACAGAGGAAGAAGATGTATTTTAGGCTTTAACTTCTGTTCACTGTTGAGTTTGGTCTTTTCATGGGATTTGTTGAATATCATCAGACTTATCCTTTAAGACCAAAATCATAATTGTGTCCCAAATAACAGTGTCAGAGCTGAACTCTCCAATTATAAATCTGCTCTAATCCCCGCTTCACAAACTGGCCAGCAGTGAGTCCAACACAGCCACTCACTCCAACTTGTTGAGTCCCAGCACAAGCACTGGTTAGAGACGAGTCAAGAGACTCGAGACTCGAGACCGACGTGTTCTTCAGCCAGAACTGTGAAGACACAAAGAAAGACTGTAGAAAAATAACCATGAGCACGATGTTTTAACGTGTCAGCTGGTCAGACGGCTGCTGGAAGATCGACAAACGTCTCGTTGTCCAGATGTTTTTACTGACGATTTTTCCTTTGTTGACATATTGGCACCCCCGGTGTCGCACCCCAAAAAATATCTGACAAGATGAAAATAATCTGGATGAATTTATCTCCTGAAGGTTGACTGGTCCACAACAAAAGACCGGCCACAGTCAAGCTTGGTCCGTGCAGTTGTGACGTCCAGATAAAAACAAGACTGAAGATCTAAGTTAAGGGTAAAGTTAAGGGATAATAATATTTCTCAGCCAGTCCTCTGTTGTCACACTGCTTCTAGTTCCTGCACATCATCATCATCATCATCTCAGCCTTCACACTGTGACAAACCAACAGTCACATCTGAGAAACCTTTAGTCCGTTTGTGAAAAACAGGAAAAGGGAGATTTCTCAGCTTTTCCTTCTTTAATGTGACGACACACTGCAAAGATTTAAAATGACTAAAGTCTCACATCTTAATACAACGTGAATTTTTAGTCACATTTTAAGATTTTAAAAAGACTGGAGATCTTTCAGGGTGCAGAAATTGACCCCATAGAGTCGCCCTGTGCTCTTTAACGCAGCTCTAAAAGGCTTCCTGGCTGTGCAGCACATATGTGAGGGAACATGAACACTGTGTGGTGCTCACCTCGCTGCCCTGCCCCAGCATGTGCAGGTGCTCCAGGCAGTGCCGGGTCAGGTTGCGCAGGGTCCCCTCGGCCAGCAGGAGGTTCTCGTGGGGCTCACAGACCAGCACGAAGCCCACACTCTGGACTCCCAGCCACAGAGCGCTCATCTCCTCAGAGAAGGGGTCACCGGCTCTCAGACGCACCACTCCGCTGTCGGCCTCCTGCAGGGCCAGCGCCTCCTCACCGGGCACCACCTCCACCAGCATCCGACCTGAAGCCTCGCGGGACAGAGAGACGGCGCTCCGCACCTGCCTGAGTCACAGACGACCAGCAGGATAATCAGAAACACAGACACATAAATACAGATACAGACAGGTAACCAGACAGGTAACCAGACAGGTAACCAGACATCATCTGGAGACTGAAGTTTTTATGTTTTGTGTGCAATTAAAGGTGCCTGAATATTGTGTCTGACCAGCAGTCAAAAATACTTCATTTACAATGAAATGGAGGAAAATAAAGTAAAAACTTGTCAGTTAGGCAGCCTCACAGGACGAAGCTTCTCCGCCCTCACACTGAGCCTCATGCTGCATTTTAACATTAATAACCGAGTCCACATTAATATGTGAGTGTAACTGAGGCCTTTACAGGACGCGTCAGTGTCCCTGTTTTTCCTTCATGCTGGAAAATGAATCTAAAAAACACCCAAATGAACTGATTGTGGCTGTTTGACATGCAGCGTGGGTCAGTGTTGGTGAGCAGAGATAATCAGCTGTTACAGGTCGTCCTGAGGGAGAGGAGGAAACTACACAAACACTGAGTGAAATAAATCCTCATTTACTGGAAACAAATGAGAGTCGAATGCAGAGAAGACTGACAGCCGCCCTCCTCTCGCCTCTTTACACCGAGCGCATCATGACATCAGCAGAGAGAGGAGAGAGGAGAGGATGTGTTATAGGAGGAAACAGGAAGAGGGAGCTGTTCGACTGAGATCAGTCAAAGAGTGAAGAGACGAGAGGGACTGAAGCGTTTAATCACAGAGAGAAGCAAAAACAAACAGACAGAGGGAAACATTCAATTCTGAGTGATAATAGCAATAAAATAAAATAACAGTAATGATAACACATCATTACTGTTATTATTGCACCTGTGGTAAAAAGTGTATCCTTGTTGTTTTGATACTGTCACCACACTGTGACAGCAACAGCAGCAATGACAGTAACATTATGCACAATTAAAGGCTCGTGAGTAAAAGTGCGTTTAAAGACGACTCTTGAAAATCTGAACGGTGGGAGAGTTTCGGGGCAGCGACAGAGAAAGCCCTGTCTCTAGGGACGCACCGATCTGATATCTGGATCAAATATCGGCCCGATATCATCAGAACAGATGGATCGGGTATCGGAAAATGCAACCTGTACCTGAGGAGATCCTTTCCCTTTGAATCTACTGCGACGCGAGCTACGTCACACGTCACTGGGGGGAAGGAGAGAATCTGCTGTGTGGAGGTATTTCACACTATTTCAACTGCTGCTGCACAATTGTTTATTTTTGTTATAGATAAATAGTTCATCATTGCATTAATCTGTTTCATCTTGTTTCATTTTATCTTAGGAAAGAGCTGTGTCGTCATCAACGCCTGATGCCTCCAGTCTTTTCTCTCCTACATGTAAAGGTATATAGCTTTCAGCTCAACCATGGTATCAGATCAGCATCAGGTATCGGCTGATACTCAGAGCCACAGCATCGGGATCGAAACTGAAAAAGCTGGATCGGTGCATCTCAACCTGTCTCCATAATATCTGTATATAATATCTGTATCCAGATGATTCAGACTGTCATCTTGACTATGTTCCTGTGTTCAAAGTGTGAAGACAAAAACAGAATGGTCCTAATTTAAAAATGGTGCCATCTGCTATCAACGTCTGCAAAAATGTCAGAGCCACTGTAGCCATGGTTTACTTTTTTATTTGTTTAAAGTCAGCAGCTGTCTAAAACAAAATGATATGCTTTTCTACATAAACTATGAAATCTATAAATAAACTATAAACTATTCAATTAAATGATTATTTTCTTACATTCTTTGATATGTTTGTTGATGTTCAGAAGCTAACAGTTCAGCTGCAGCTGAGGACACAAACACGGAGGAAGTGAAACCTGTGATCACATTAATCCTGACTGATCTCCTCTCTACAGTGAATTAAACAGGAAGAATAACCCATACTCTTTCTTCACGACCCCTGGAGTCCCTGTTTGGGAACCACTGGTTTAATCTATAAACTATATACGTTATCTTGTATCAGTTTATTTCTTCACTGATTATCTGTAAACTAACATCTTAAACGTCCGCAGCTGAATCAGCATTCAACACTATGTCCCCGGCTCACCTGGCCACCACAGCGGTCCTCTCCCTCTGCAGGAGCCGCCTCTCCTCCGGGTTCAGCTCCCGGTGCTGCTCGGACAACATGCCCTCATCTGGACCGAAGACCCGGGAGTACAGGACCCGGCTGTCCCCGGTACCGAGAGCAGAGACCGGACACACGGTGTGGATCAGGAACAACCGGACCATGTTCACAAGAGCGGAGATAAAACACTAAAACTCCTCTTACACGTCACCAACAGGCAGAACTCTGCTTTTTAAATGTTGTTACTGATGATTCACTTCCGCGTTGGTCAGCTGACCGCTCTCGGCCACCGTTGCAATGCGTTGTTTTAACCTCAAGATGGCGCTCCCATATTATATTATATTATATTATATTATATTATATTATATTATATTATATTATATTATATTATATTATATTATATTATATTATATTATATTATAAGAAGTAAGAATAAGGATATGAAATAAAAGTATGTAAATATAAAGCAATAAAATAAATTAAAATAGAAATGAAATGTGCATTAAAATAAAAATAATAAATGATTACAGTTGCTCCGGTGTAAAGAATAGAGATAAATAATAAAATAAAATAAAATAAAATAAAATAAATAAGATAAGATAAGATAGAATACAAATAAAAATAAAAAATGAAATATAATGACATAAAACAAAATAAAATAAGTAAAATAAAATAAAATAAAATAGTGTGCATTGTGCTATAGTGTTTAACCCTAGTACTTGAGATATTAAAAACTGAAATATTAAAAGTAAAACATATCATCAATGTGCTGAGGCTGTAAGTGTGAAAATGTAACTACAATATATACTATAGTAGAATTTAACAACAATAGAATTATGGTAAACATAAGAACTATGTACAGTTTATATTATATTATATTATTGTAATAAGAAATTCAGGAAGAAGACACATCTAATTTTATTTAAGAATAATGTCATTTTAACCAGATAACAAAATAAGTTTCTCTGAATCTTTGTGAAAATTGATGTCTACCAGTTAAAAGCTTGGGAAGGTGAAGATGGCATACACAGCTGCAATTATATATTTTTTACTAAAATGACAGAAAATACTTAAAAATGTCAATCAGTCTCTCCAAAAGTCTTCAGATTGCTTATTTTGTACAAGCAACACCCCAAAACATGAAGATATTTCATTTATTATGATTAAATACCAGAATATTAATTTGATTTGAGGAGCTGGATCCGTTGAATTTTTGTCATTTTTGCTCAGAAACATACTAAAGGAATTAAGTGATCTGATCAGATTGAGTTTAATTAAATTACAGGGAACCCAAATACCCAAGTCGATAAGACTGTGAGACAGAGTAGAGTAAAGAAGTAGACTGAGCGGCTGCAGAGAGGCTGAGTGAGATCAGAGATCAGCGAGTGTTTCAGGGTCTCAGCAGACAAACAGAGGCAGCTGTTAATCCAACAGCTGCTGCTGGTCACGCTTCTTTACTCTGAGAGGCCCTGCTCAGTGTGTGTGTGTGTGTGTGTGTGTGTGTGTGTGTGTGTGTGTGTGTGAAGAAGTGGCGAGAGGGAAAAGAAAGAAAGAAAACATTCACTCCAGCGTCCTGTTAACCTCCCCACCCTCTCCGCCCGGCACAGACCTGCTGCTCACACACTGGTACAGGACCTGAGGAAGATGCCTCTATTTGTCGGACGGATTTTACTTCTTTGTAGGATTAAAAACTCTTCCTCTGAATTCCTGCTCTGCTTGTGTCATTTTTGTAAAGCTGTGAGATGACAGCAGTGACACATGAGTGCGTAAGGTGTCATATTGGCTTCGGAGCTGGCAGTGTCAGTCCATCCACCACTTTGGTCCGGACTGACATAGCTAAAATACCTCTGGATAAGCGCTCCGCTAACTTGAATGGAGATAAAATTATTTTATCATGTGGCTCTTCTAGACTTTAAAAATGTTATCGGACTGAATGATTTAAATCCTGAGTCACTTCACAGGGGGTGGGTGCTCATACAAATTCAGACACTGACTTCCAGTCTCTTTGGGCTCGATGACATCACCTGACAGACTCAGATGTTGTCGTTTCACTGTTTGGACACTATGAAAATTGTCTCTAAGCCTGGTGCACTTCCTGGGGGCCTGGTCCCACTGGCTAGCTCGTTGCCGCCGCTCTGCACTGAGCTCATACGACAGACATCGTTGATGGTGGGACAGTGTTGTCATGGAAGCGTAGCACCCACCCTCCAGTGTCCCAGAGGTTAACAGTGTTAGCTGTGTTAGCACTGTTGCTGTTGTTAGTGCTGTTTATTGAGTTAGCACCATTAGCTCCTTCAATAATCTTCACCAGTTTAACTTTATCATATACAGTCAATAAATGCTTCAAAGAAAAGTTTGGGGCTGAGAGCTTGGTGAAGGCAGGATTTGTCACGCTGCCATCTTAGAAGTCGCCCCATTAGCACTGTTAGCTGCTAGCTGCTGGCTCAGCCACCTCCATGTTGAGAACCATGTGCAGACAATCCCACCTCTGACTCTTAACCATAGAAACACTCTGAATATCACATACAGCTCCTTTAATGCGTCTGATTTTGGTCAAGACTTTGTAAGCAAAGACGTAGCCGATGAAAATTTAAGATGTGATTAAAAAGCCAAATTTTGAAAGAAAAGTTGGACATTTTCTCATATCTGTACAATTATGGTTAACTTAGCTTAACATAAAGACTGGGAACAGGGGGAAACAGCTAGCCTGGCTCTGACCAGATTTTGTTGCCTTCCAACAGAGCCAGGCTAGCTGTTTGCCCTGTTAGGCTACCTGCTTTTGTGCTATGCTAAACTAACTAGCTGCCGACTCAGCCGCCTCCATTTTGAGGAGTATGTGCAGACAATCCTCCAGACTAAACCCCAGACACAGCTTTAATAATTATAGACCGGTATCATTACTTCCCCAATTTTCCAAAGTGCTTGAAAAGTTGTTTGTTCAAAAACTAGATAATTTCATTGAAAAAAATAAAATATTAAGTGAGAGTCAGTATGGTTTTCGGACAAATCGCTCTACTGCTCTGGCAATAATGGAAATAATAGAAGAAATCACAACAGCAATTGACAGAAGGAAATATACAATAGGGGTATTCATTGACCTAAAGAAGGTATTTGATACAATAGATCATTCCATTTTAATTGCTAAGTTGAATACTTATGGTGTGAGAGGAATCGTTCTTAATTGGTTAACTAGTTATTTATATAATAGAAAACAATTTGTGTATTTTGCTGGTAATGCATCTGAATGTTTGAAAATTGAATGTGGGGTCCCACAAGGTTCAGTTTTAGGGCCGAAACTTTTTATTTTGTATATCAATGACATTTGTGAAGTTTCTAAGTTGTTACAGTTCGTTTTGTTTGCAGATGACACTAATTTCTTTTGTTCAGGAGATAATTTAAAAACATTATCTGAAAGCATTGAAAGTGAAATGGTGAAACTTAAAATTTGGTTTGATGTAAATAAGTTATCATTAAATGTGATAAAAACTAAGTTCATGGTTTTTGCTAAAAGAAGTAAAGATGAAATTTCATTGTCCATTGATGGACTTAATATTGAGAAGGTATCAGAGTTTAAGTTTTTGGGAATCACAGTGGATGAAAATATGACATGGAAATCCCATGTATCATATGTTAAAAAAAACTGTCAGAGAATATTTTTATTTTGAACAAAGTCAAGGATGCTTTAGACTGCAAAACAATGAGAATGTTGTACTGTTCACTTATACTGCCTTATCTGAGTTATTGTGCAGAAGTGTGGGGTGATACATATATGAGTAATATAAAACCTTTGTTCATATTGCAGAAAAGAGCAATCAGAATTATCCACAAAGTTAAATTTAGAGAACATACCAATAGTTTATTTATTAAATCAGGGTTATTGAAGCTTACAGAGATAATAGAACTCCAGACATTACTAATTATGTTCAAAGCCAAAAACAGAGTTTTACCAGAAAACCTACAAAAGCTCTTTGCGTTCACTTCAGAAGATGAAAGTCATAGAAGAAGATTTGATTTTAAGCATCAAGTTGCTCGGACTACTTTAAAACAAATGTGTATTTCGGTTGTTGGTGTAAAAATATGGAATTCCCAACTACAGGATTTGAAAGGTTGTACAGATACTCATCAATTTAAAAAAATGTACAAATGCAAAAAAAATTGTCAATATGCACTTGAAATTTAAACCGGATGTTAATGATCAATTGATTTGAGCTGGTAAAAGTTTACTTTTATGGGATATTTATTTATTTAATTTATTCCTTTGTATTTGTTTTGTTTAATTGTTTTGTTGTTATTATCAAAGTGTTGTTGGTGTTGGCTATTGAAAATCAACTGTGTGTGATGTCAGACCATCTTTTCTTTTATTATTAATTGTTCAAGTAGGGGGCAGGCACATATAAGAATCTTATTTCTTCTCGCTGCTCCTTTCCAATCATGGAGGTGTTGATTTGAAAATGTAGAGTGCATGTGCAAATTCTGTTGTCCACTTTCATGTGAGGAACAAACAAATAAACTAAACTAAACTAAATAAACTAAACTAATGTCACATACAGCTTCTTAAATGTGTGAAATTATGAACAAATATGTAGCTGATGTTAATTTAAGATACAATATAAAAACCTAAATTTTAAAAGAATAGTTGGACATTTTCTCATGTTTGTACAGTTAATACAAAGCTAAAGCCAGCAGCTGGTTAGCTTAGCTTAGCACAAAACAGGGGAAAACAGCTAGCATGGCTCTGTTGGAAGAGACTGTTATCAATCTTTACATCTAACTTTTTGCAAGAAGCATATACCAAAATGTCCAACTATTCTTATAAGACAGGATTGTCTACTTTAGACTGAGGTCAAGTCCTGGTTTGATTTGTTCTCACACACTTAATGTTCGGTGTTGTTACATGAAGCTTTTCATGTGAAAAGGTGTGGAGGTATTTCTGCAACACCCACGTAGTTTGCAGGCTTCGCTCTGCAATAATAAAGGAGTGACTGAGCGTGATCACTGCAGGTAATGATTAATGAAAATCAAAATGAAATTCAAAGTGAAATTGAAGCCAGAGTTCACGGTCAGTGTGATCAGATATTCACTGTAGACGATCTGATTTCTAAAACTGAATTCAAATTCTCAAACCCATCGCTCGTGTCATGAAAACCACAAGAAAAGTCTGAGCAGGTTTCAGTGTTTTTGTTCTGTGAGTCATGACTCGCTTTGATGCAACAAAGCAGCTGAATAAGAGCAACAACAGGATGTGGGTGAAGGGGGGGTGATCAGGACCAATGACAGCGAAGCCCGCTTGTTTGAAATAAAGGAAGTTAAACACACTAACATGCAACTAAAATATCTTTCTGTCTGGTCTGCATTGTCAGCAGGGGAAATGAAAACATCCTGAACTTATGGGAAAATCATCGCAGCCTGCAGAGCATGTGCACACGCACAAGCAGGAGCAGAAACATGGCATCAGTGTCTAAACCTCAAAAGAGAAGTTCACCTCGCAAAAGCCAAACCCCCGCCCTTCCTTTGAAACCACGGTGTTACCCTCCGTGTTTCACCGCCCTCGCCAGGTTGTTAAGACCTTGTTTTACTGGCGGGTTTAACAGTTTGCTGTCGGTGTCAGCAGGTCAGAGGGAAGAGGGGTTTACAGGTGACACCCAGGCTGGAGCTTTGTGTGAGGGCACCTTTGATTCAGCCCTGCAGGACCCCAGGGTGGGGTATCAAACAGGACAGGCTGGGGCAAAGAGATTCACAAAGGAGAGGTGGTGATAGGAAGGGTGGGGTTGTTTTTAGAGCAGGGTTGTCGGCTCAGTGTTGTTGCTGTAATGACAGATGTTTCCAACCTCACAGTGAGAACAGGTCCCCTCTGCTACCCATCATCTACACCACTGATACCAACCTCTGACTGCTTGTGACCTTTCACCATCACAGGTTGTGTGTCGATGTAGAAAATGTCAAAACACAAATTAAAGCAACGGCTCAACATTTTGAGAAATGTGCTTATTTGATTTCTTGCTAAGACTAAGAGGAAAGGTACCATTCTTATATCTGTGCAGTAAATATGAAGCTATGAAGCCAGCAGTTAGTTAGCTTAGCTTAGCATAGGGACTGGAAACAGCTAGCCTGGCTTTTTCCAAAGGAATGATAAAATGTGCCTACTGGCATCATTAATTAACACACCAGCCCTCCCAGTTCTCCCCTTTGGCCCTACATCTAGTTTTGGAGTGCCTTCGACTGAGAAGTGGCCCCTCAGAACGGAGCCTCAGGATGTAGAGTTGAAATCTCATAGGTATACAAATATTATTAGTTAGCTAAAAGTAATGAATAAACTGCTGAAAAAATCATTAGTCAGATAAAGTAATGGATAATAGTGAACAGTTAGCTAAAAGTAACTTTAAACTGTGAAATACTTCATACAGTTGAAATAGCATTAATTAGCTAACAGTAATGTAAAATGGTTGAACCAGTTAGCTAAACCAATCAATCAATCAATCAATCAATCAGTTTTATTTATAAAGCCCAATATCACAAATCACAATTTGCCTCACAGGGCTTTACAGCATACGACATCCCTCTGTCCTTATGACCCTCACAGCGGATCAGGAAAAACTCCCCAAAAAACCCTTTAACGGGAAAAAAAAAACGGCAGAAACCTCAGGAAGAGCAACTGAGGAGGGATCCCTCTTCCAGGACGGACAGACGTGCAATAGATGTCGTACAGAACAGATCAACATGATAAATTAACAGTAATCCACATGACACAATGAGACAGAGAGAGAGAGAGAGAGAGAGAGAGAGAGAGAGAGAGAGAGAGAGAGAGAGATATGCAGGTAATGACAGTAGCTTACAACAACATTAATGAAAGTAATAATATTATAGTTATAGTTCTGGCTACTGTGGTACAATATGTTGAAAGTATGTATTAATATCTGGCAGTATACATGTGTGACAATAGTCATATGTGTATAATAACAGAAGAAGTATGACTAATGACTAATGATGGCAGCAGCAGCAGGAGGCATCTGGCAGGACCACGGCAGCAGCACAACCACACACGTCACGCTGTCCAGGCACCGCTGTGATATGAGTTAATCTGAGAGACAGTGGAGCACAAAGGCTCCGGAGAAGAAGCCGAGTTAGTGACATCCAGAATGGCCGAGTTAGCAAGATACAGTAATAGGACACGAGAGAGAGAGAGAGAGAGAGACAGAGACAGAGAGAGAGAGAGAGAGAGAGAGAGAGAGACTAAGTCAGCCTAACTAAGGGCTGGTACAGGGCAAGCCTGAGCCAGCCCTAACTATAAGCTTTATCAAAGAGGAAAGTCTTAAGTCTAGTCTTAAATGTGGAGACGGTGTCTGCCTCCCGGACCGTAACAGGAAGATGATTCCACAGGAGAGGAGCCTGATAGCTGAAGGCTCTGGCTCCTGATCTACTTTTGGAGACTTTAGGGACCACGAGTAACCCTGCGTTCTCAGAGCGCAGTGTTCTGGTGGGATAATATGGCACTATGAACTCTCTAAGATATGACGGAGCTTGACCATTTAGAGCTTTATAAGTTAACAGTAGGATTTTAAATTCAATTCTGGATTTTACAGGGAGCCAGTGCAGAGAAGCTAAAACAGGAGAGATATGATCTCGTTTCTTAGTTCCTGTTAGTACACGTGCTGCTGCATTCTGAATTAGCTGGAGAGTTTTTAAGGACTTACTAGAGCTACCTGATAATAGAGAGTTACAGTAATCCAGCCTTGAGGTAACAAAAGCGTGGACCAATTTTTCTGCATCTTTTCGGGTCAGGATAGGCCTAATTTTCACAATATTACGCAGATGAAAAAATGCAGTCCGTGAGGTTTGTTTTAAATGAGAATTAAAAGACAAATCTTGATCAAATGTTACTCCGAGGTTTCTTACGGTAGTGCTAGAGGCCAGAGCAATGCCATCTAGAGAAACTATGTCATCAGATAAAGACTCTGAGTTGTTTGGGGCCAAGAACAATAACTTCAGTTTTGTCTGAATTTAACATCAGGAAATTGGTGCTCATCCAGGTTTTTATGTCTTTAAGGCAGTTATGGAGTTTAGTTAATTGATTATTTTCTTCTGGCTTCATCGATAAATACAACTGTGTATCATCCGCATAACAATGGAAATTTATAGAGTGATTTCTAATGATGTTACCTAAAGGAAGCATATATAGAGTAAATAGGATTGGTCCGAGCACAGAACCTTGTGGAAGCACAGAACCTTGCGTAACCAACAAACAGTTGAACTAGCTAATGTTAGCTAAAAGTAATGATTAAACATTGGGATAGTTGGCTAAAAGTAATGATTAAACATTTAAATAGTTAGCTAAATGTAACTGATAAGCGGTTGAAATAGTATTAGTTAACTGACAGTAATGTAAAATGGTTGAAATAGTTAGCTAAAAGTAACCAACAGACAGTTGAACTAGCTAATGTTAGCTAAAAGTAATGATTTAACATTTAAATAGTTAGCTAAACGTAACTGATAAGCGGTTGAAATATCATTGAATAGCTAAAAATAATGGATAATGGTTGCAATAGTAAGCTACACGTAACCAGCATGGTTGAATTAGCAATAGGTAACTAATAGTAATGATTAAACACTGAAGTAGTTAGCTAATAGTAGTGATTAAATGTTGAAACAGTTAGCTAACTGTACAGATTATACATTGAAATAGTTAGCTAAAAGTAACTGATAAACAGCTAAAACATGTGACAGGGCCATAGTGCGATTTTTCGAAAATGATTTTTCTAACAATGAAAATTACATATTAATTTTTTTTTTTTTTTTTTTTTTACATTAATCTAAGATATCCCAACAGATTTTAACATTTCCACCTGATTCTTTGCAAAGATAACATTCTTTACCCGCACCATGAGCAGCCATGCTGCTTGGTTTACAGTGTGTCCCAAATCTCAGACTTTTGTACTAAGCAGTTGATATTTTAATTGCACTTAGTGCATTCGCACCGCTTAGTACGCAAAAATACAGAGTACTACTGGTGCACTTAAAATAGCCCAAAAGTTGAGTGTGTAATGACGGACACTTCTTACCCTCAGCGGGCACCATCTTTGTGTCCTAGCAAACTTCTCAACTTTTAATTTGGTGTTTGTGGACGACAAGGAGCCTGTTCGTTACATGCTTTTTGCACTAAGTACCAAAACTGTTGTTGAATAGAAGCCGTCATTTGTTTGTTGGGTCTCTAATGATTTGGTGGTGTGAACTATAATGCGAGAGCTAACATTAGCTTGCTGGCTAAGCTTTATAAGATGGCCTACTACAGAAGCCCATCTCCATCAGTGTGATGAAGAAAGAGATCCTGTAAGTTATTATAAAGAGAAATTTTCACAAAATGATTTACTTGTGTCAAAATAAGAATTAAGTAATGCAAAACAATGAGAAACTTTCTCAAAAAACTGACTTCCTTATCTCAAAATAATAACTAACTCAAAATAAGAAACTTTTGAGGTGAAATTTGTTATTATATTGAGAGACTTAATATCTTTATTTGTTTTGAGATAAGTAAGTTATTATTTTTAGAAACTTTCCCATTACACTGACTTACAGGATATTTTTTAATAAGCTGGCAGAAATGTACAGATTTAAGTTAGGTTAAAAAGATTTTAGGAGAATAAACAGACCTTTCACCAGTATGAACGGAGCAAAGAAACAGTGCGTCGGACTGGTCTCGCTTCTCACTACAACACAACAACACTTATCAGCTTTAAAACTCTGTATCTAAAAACTATCATCAGCTTTTATTTATATGGAATGTTTTTAGATTTATTGACAAAGCAAACATAAGAAAAGAAGGAACTCTAACCGGACACATCATTAGTCTCAGGCGGAAGAAAAGGTCCAGATTGTCTTTGTCGAGTCTCCAGCTCCTAATTGGATGAGTCCAGTTGTAAAAGTCTGGCTCGGTTTTCTTTCAGGGGACCAGCCAAGGTCTCATCTGCATCTTAAAACCAACTGTTGAAGTGAAGCTTGTCCTGAAAGGCTTTGTAAGTGTTGCATTATGTATGGCTCTTGTGAAGGTGTGAGGCCCCTCAGACTTCAACAACCGTCAGAGGTGGCAGCTACATGGAAAAGACTCATGTTAAGATCATCTTCCTCTTCCTCCGTCCCTCCACAGCTCAGCACTGATTCCAGGAAAGAGTTAAAGCATCTTCAGTTGAGTTGCACAAGACAACCAGCAGACACTTGTGCCAGCTACAAACTGTTGGCTGTAAATGAGTCTTTAGATTCAGGAATGCAAACAGGCTGGCCCTCCCTGTCCTGTCCCAGCACGGCCGCGGGGAAACTGCCTGATTTCAAACTTTGGTGCAGTGCCAGAGGGGAGGGAGTCGCGCTCTTATAACCTCTCTATGAGGACGGTCACGTGTTTACAGCACGTGGTGGCTGATATTTTTTCCCTCTTGTCAGGACACATCAGGGGAACTGCTTGCTGCCAGGCGCTGTCCCTACAAAGCCACTCCCCTCTGCACATAGGAATGTGTGTATGTATGCATGGGCACGTGCTGCAGCAGAGGCCACTCCCAGGGTCGGCTGAGAGGGAGAATTTGAAAAAACAGGAACTGCTCTGTGTCAGTGTGTGTGGAGGAAAACTTATGTCCCCGCCGAGCAGAGACCAAAGAAACGGCAGATGTGCTATTCTTAGAGCTCACATGAGGAAAGTCCTGTTGGCTGAGACTGAGTCCTGCACACTGAGGCAGCGCCTGTCAACAGGTTTACGGCTCTGAATCACACCGAGAGGTGCCTTAAAGCTGGGACCTGGACTGATGTGTGAAGTTGGACTGCAGTGATTATTCGTTAGTCAACAAAATAAGTTCCCAAAACTCAGAGTGACTCATAAACTGCATATTGCTCATTCTGTTCGACCAGCAGCCCTAAACTAAAAAATACTGTAGTATAAAGCAGATAAAAGTCTTCACGCTGAAGAGGCTTCAACCTGAGGATGTTTGGTATTTTTGCTTCATAAATCAGTCATCATAATTGTTGGTGACTGACTTTACTGCTCAACTCAGGGGTGTAAATACAGACAGAGCAGGCTGTGTGGCTGCACTGGGGCCCGTGGGATGGAGGGGCCTGATTACCACCTGGAAACACACTGAGGGCCGAATTCACAAAGAATGAACTGCGGCCGCTGATTGCACCTTGAATTGCACTTCATTTGCACCTGCAGTTTGCTCCGTCTTAACATCCTATTCACAAAGGATATTGCGCTAATGATATACCAGCGCAAACACGCCCACAAAGGCGGCTGCGGCTGTGGATTTGACCCAGTTTGACCACTTTATCACTACTCCCTCTCACTTGGAGCTGTTTTTTTCATTATCTTTTGAATTTAATATGAATTATGGAACCGTTTTTGTTCACGTTTGTTTCCCCCGTGTCTTCTGAATTATCTGCTGCCCTCGCTGACAGGTGGAGTGTTGTAATGTAAATGTACACATACACATACACATACAGCAAAGCCTTGCATTTAAGAATTAATGTAGGAAGTGTGAAATTGAAACGGTTTAATATGGGAACGTTCTTTGTTTCTCCTCTTTGAAGAAAAATTGTTAACATCAGTGAGTGGTAAAACAAAGACCACTGCTGGAATCTCCTCGTCTGTGTTTGAGGTGACCAGTCTCTCCTACTGTGGATATCCGAAATAAACTTTGGACTTGAGCTGACAGCTTTGTAGCTGCTTCTACAGTTTTTCCTCCAACACTGAACTTGCTGAATGTTTGAAATTGATGATAGACATCGCCTTTTTAGAAGCTCCAATCAGAGCACTTGTCCTGCACCGGCTCGATTACCTGATGGGTAACTTGGAAAAAGCCAACAGAAAGGAGTCTACTCCCTATTTTTAGTGAGTTTACTCACTCATGTTTAAAAAAAACAAAAAACAAACAAAAAAAAAAAACGGCATGAACGTGCTGATTTTATAAACCCATTTACTGCCCCTTATCTGTAGAAGTGGGTCAGCAGGAGATTCAAAAACTAAAAAGCATTAGAAGTTGGCACTGAACGCCTGACCAGATTCGTCTTATTTACTTATTCTTTGATAAGACAAAATCAGGTTTAAAATTTCACTCGGTAAACTTTGGATTGGCATCTTATTGAGGCAAAGTGTGAACAAAGCTGCTTGTGTTTGGACAGTAATCATTTGTTGTTTCTGTTGTTAAATGAAACATGTTTCTATTCCTGCAGGAACATAAGGAATAAAATAAAACAAACTTTCCATCCTCCTGTCAACAGTGAGAAAACAATCAAATGATACTGATCCCTACCTGAGAATAATCCCAGGACAATAATGAAATTGTTATCAAAAGAAAGAAAAGAAACTGCATATCATGTATGAACACACATTGGCTCTTTATTTCAGCAGCTCCCCCACGAGCCTGTACCAAAATATTCAAACCACCCCGTTCATGATAATCCGACATCATTAGCTCTGCAGAGGGGAAGACATGTTGTCTCTGAAACTTAAAGGTATCAAAGCAAAAAACAAAACGTTTGTCTTGGACCAAAAACCCTCTCTCACTTGCTGACCTGCAGCATCCGAAAAATCTCACTGCACAGTTAACAGGTAGTTTGTTTGCTTTGGCATCTTCTGACTGAGAGAAAACACAGAGGTACCAAATATTGCAAAAAAAAAAAAAACAAAAACAAAAAGCTGCATGAATATCACACTGTACACGTTATTGTTAAAATATCCAATTTGCATTTTGGGACATTTAGAGAAAAGACTATTAAAAGGAATCAAAGTTTAAATGGGTGTAAACACAAATTCATGAAAAATTATATAAAAGCAGTATCCAAAAAAAAAAAAAAAAAAAAGCACCTGACCATTTCAAGGTATTTAAATTAAGTGCTTAAATAAGGTGGGACATGACAGAAGCAAAATAAAAACATCCAGTGAGGAGACTGAAGACAAACGGCAGACTTGGCAGTGTGGTTATTGCGTCATGGCAGTGATTTGTGCTGCGAATGCCAGCGTGATAATAAAAAGGTCAAACAGGCAGTGGGTCCGAGTGGTTATAAAATCAATCACATTGCATCTTGATGAAATCTGTTCACTGCACCTCAGGCGTTCATCATCACGTCTCGCCCCTCTTTCAATCTGCATAAATAACTAACTTTGCTAAAGTTAAATGAAAAGATTTGGGACTTTAGAAAATCCCTTCTGTTGGCGCGATCCCAAAAGAGAATCCTCGTCTGTGGGGGCGGGGCCTCTGGCTCCAAAAGGAGTTTGTACTTGAGCCCGTTGAGGGGGAGGCAGTGTGTCTTAGAGGCAGTTTGGGAGGACGAGGAGGCGCTCACAGCTTCTTCAGGCGGCTGTACATGTCTCTCTTGCTGCGCTCCCCGGCCCAGGTGCGACTCTTGAGGCGGAACTTCCTCAGGTCCTCCTTGAAGTCCTCGTGGTGCATGGGCCGGTAGGACTGAGGTTCACATTGTGACTGTGCGGGAAGAAAATGAGACCAGTTCAAAGAGCTGAAGAGCCACCGAGGGGTTCAGTCAACCATCACCATGTGGGACAGTTACTCACTAAATGTTCACAGGGGGAATGTCAATGGTGAACGGCAGAGAATATTGTCGACCAGTCACATGTCAGTCTAAAGGTTCATTTTGCTTCTAAAGTTTATCGCAATGCACACTACCCAGGTCTCGTAGGAGCTAATATCACCTAGCCTCGCCGCTCATTCAGCTTTAACTGCTTGTGATGCCGTCCTGACCCAACTGCTTTGATAAGGAAACACTGTGCCTGCCCTCCAGCCACCTTTAGCATTGCTTACTACTGTTAGCTCTGTTGGTGATGTCAGCACTGCTAGCTGCTAACTGAGGGCCTGTCCATGTCGTGTTTTTTACTCAGCACCAGCCTCTTTCAATTTTTCTCAGTGAGGAGCGAATAAATGTGTCTGCTTGTAGTGTTATCGTAGTTTTTTCAGAGTAATCAGCCTTTTTTGTGCCCCTGCTCTGAGAGCTTCTGACTACAATCTCTACAGTTTCCAGTAACACGCCGGTGATGTCACTGCCGCTTCTTTAGCAAGGCTAATATCTACTGTCACAACAGAGACAGAAAGGCTAATATTTTGGGCAGCTATGCTAACAGGTTAACTTTATACTAACTGCTCACAACAAAGGAAACTTTAAATTCACAGCAACAGGTGTTTCAAAATAAAAGCACCAGTGGTTCCACTTTGATTTATTTAGTTAGAACAATACTTTTAATTGTATTAAAACAGTATTTGCTTTAACTTCATTATACGTCAGTGTCTACTTTATTAAACTTTACTGTAACTAAAGTTCATAGTCTACATGAGCTGCATTGTGCATCACAATATTCTTTTTAAGCCACATCGCCCAGCCCAGTCACCAACCCTCTGATAATGGAGCATTAGGCTGGCTACACAGCTGATGTTAGTGTCAAGATTTTGTTGTCATGAAACACCAATGCAGAGTACGTCATTAAATAAAGCACTCTGAGTGCTTTTTAATGAGGCGCTACGATGAAGTGCTTTTCTGCTGATGAAAAATGTCATGTTGACACAAGACCTAAATGCACAAAGACCCATCTGTTAAAGTGGCGTGATCTTACAGCGTCATCTGCCTTCACTAAGTCCCGAAACGTGTCCTTCAACAGTAGTCCATTTGTCTCAATGAAACAGTGGACATCCAACATCAAATATCCCAACTAGTGTCACAAGGCCACAATCTTGCTTTTAATGTTTTTAGCTGTGACATATCACATGTCGGTGCATAAAACAAACTTTGGCAGGTTTTAACTGCCAAAGTTTGAAGCTCAATGTGCGGACACAGTTTTAGCTCCAAAATAAACTAAAGAGAAACTGACCTGGAAATGAGGGAAGAAGTCTTTGTATCCGCCCTTGAGGATGTAGAGCTCGGGGTAGTGGAGGTGGGGATAATCGTTCATGGCGCGGTCTCGCTCCCTGACGAAGCGGCACATTCGAGGGCCGCGCTCTGACGAGAACTCGCAGTGGAAAATGATGACGACACGTTTGTCCTGGGACAATGGGACGATGGGCGTTTTGAGGAGGAAGTCCTCCACCTGGTCCTCCTGGTGCAGGTTCAGAGCTCCCTGAGACGACAAAGACAATTATTTAATTAATAACGCACAGAACTGACACAGACACAAACACTTTAAAGGGCAACATGTCTAATGTGTCTAAGGCAAAGCGTCTGGTGACTAATGGGAACAACAATTTTTTGTAACTAGTCCAGTATGAGAGTGTGAGAGCGCTGCAGTGAAACGGGCTGCAATGTAACCTTAATGGGCAACTGTGCACCATCAATGTCCATCCACTAACGGTTTGTTTTTGTCACTGACAGGCTCAGATTGTTATTCTAAGTGTGTGACAACATTATGAAAGGATCCCTACAGAGACAGAGCTTTGTGTTAAAGAGTAAGATTTTTGTTTAACCAGAACCAGCCCTGAAATCACCGTCACCAAACCCACCAGACTGCATTTAAAAAACAAATCATTTCATCATCATTAAACACAACACATAAAAGTTGACAGAAACCACTTTATAAAATTGAATTATTAACGACAAAAACATGGGGAGAAGTTACCCTTTAACAGGCGACAAAAACAATGTCAGACATACAGAATTAACAGCAGTAAATTCTCCATTACTTAAAAAAAAAACTATCAAACTGTATTTAGTATTCACTGCCCACAGTGACTTGTAGTTTCAAACTAAAGGCGGTCCAGCTAGTTGTGATGAACACTTCTACATATTTCTCAAGGAAAAGTAATTGTCTTTAATTCAAGCACAAACGTATTTGGAGATTGTCGCTCACCTTGATGTGTCCTCCCTCAAACTCGTAAGGGTATCGACAATCCACGACAATGACTTGCTCAACTAGATGATTAAACTTGCCGGACAGAGCTGCCACCATCTGCAGACCACAAACAACTCAATTTACTATTTCATTTCAAAATTCAGTCTACAGTGTGCTCCATTTTTATACATAAACAGTGAAGAGACACCAACAGAGTGTCTCGACTCACCGTGTCTTGGTTAATGTACTTGAGGTCCTGATGTTTGCCGTCCACTGTGGGGAGAACGAAAGGCTGAAAGACAAGAAAAGAAATTGGATTAGAAAAGTAATTTAACACCTGAAAGTTAACGGAGTGGGAAACACAGCAGCCGCCCTTACCTTGGTGAAATCACCAATTAGCTCGTTGGAACCGTCCTCGCTGTCCAGCAGCTTCTCGATGTCTGTCTGGCAGAAGGACTTGGACCTCTGGAGCAGTGAGCAGCTCTGCCGGAGGAGAGGAGGAAGAGATTTAAGGAGGCAGTCAAGGAGAAAATGAGGTAATTTGAGATTGCCTGTAAATCCGGTGACAATAGCCAGTCGGCCTCAGCGGACGTCTCAGAGGCCATTTCTCCACTTCTAATAAGGAGGCGGCAGATGGTCAGTGGAGACTAAACCCTGCAGACTCAGGCCTGTGCTTTAGTCTCAACTGATCACTTCCTGCGTCCTAAAAGACAATCGAATCCTTGCAGGTTTAGAACAGAGGCTCCAAAATGTTACCGACTTAGATACAAGTCGGAAAACATCTTTAAGTCAAACATTTTAGCCTGACCTTAGACAAGACTGTTAGCAGCTAGTAGCTACAGACTTGGATCAGGCTCCAGTTACAGACACAGCTCTTTTTATACACAAAAGGTGAAAACTCCTCTTTCACCGTGTGTTTGGTCAAAATTAAGCCCCTGTTTTCATCATGTCAACACTGGTTTCATTTGTTAACACATTTTATACAGTTACCATATCGACTTTGACAAATACTGATGGTCTCGTTCACACCATGCAGCAAGGACTCACCATTCTTGGGGATTCGGGGTTTTGCTCCAGGGTGGTGACCTGTGTTCCTGCCAGGCTGCGTCGCCTCTTCACCCTCACCGGTGTGTTTTCATCCCCTGGGCAGTCGGGACGCTTCACAGAGGGACGGGACGAAACTGGACTGGGACTGGGCATGGAGGGGGAGCGGAACAGGCTCCGCGGCCGGCAGCGAATCACAGGCTGAGGGGGACAAAGATTATTAAACTCAGTACCATGTTTTCATTTTGTGAGCTTAACACGACCAATAAATACAGTATGAATAAAATTTGTTCCGTGGTAGACAAACTTACCGAGTCTTCTCCTGCACTGTCAGCCACCAGCGGGGCGGTGAGCAGGCTAACCATTCCCATCGGCATCCCACAGTCATTCTGTCAGTGACAAGAAGGTGTTGTCAGACAAATATTTAGAGACAGTGTGAGTTAAGTTATATGGCTCAAGTGTAACCATCTTAATTCTCCAAAGAAAGGAGGAATTTGAATACCATCAAAATGTTTTTACTGGCAGAAAATCTGTAAAGAAATCCATTTGACTATTACAAAATGTCCACAGATGTCCGTGTAAGTAACAAGGCCTCACCTCCATGTTGTCATCCATTACGTCCAGGAAGCCGTCGTCTTCGTCATCGTTTAGAGAGGAGGTTGGGGAGGAGCGTCTCAGGAACATGGGGCTGGAGTCATAGAAGTCCAGCTGCTGACCTGGAGGAGGTGAAGAAAACTGGACGAAGGAGAAGATGGAGGAGGGTTAGAGTCTTTCTAGAACCAGGTTTGTGCACGCAGGCCGATGCTGATTCTTCACATGTTCACGTACCATGAGGGCCGGTGCGGAGCTGGGACGGCAGGCAAACGCGTCCTTTGACCGACCGCTGTTGAAAGAGCGCACACGACACCGTGACACCGGCTTTGTTGGTTTCTTGAATTCAAAGCCCTCCTGAAAAAAAGAGGGACATTTTTTAAAGAGTGAATTGATGCTCAACTTCTTACAAAGCATTCTCACAGCCCTTAATTGTCTCAATTTTTCAACATAATGATGAATAAAAAAAAACCATTTCCTATTTCTCCAACTGTGTAAACTCAGAGGCTACTCATCTGTTCTGGTGCTACACAATTATTTCTGCAGGCATTTATTATCTGTACAAACCATAAACTTACAGAATAATAATGTCCAGTGTTCAGTAATCGTACCTCTGAGAGCTGTGATAAAACCCTAGGATTTATCAAACTTTCAAGACAAATGATGCAATGCTTCACCACGGCAACAGCTTTGTTTAGCTTGTCTAAAGTTCTGTGGTTGCTACTGCCCCTGACAGTCCATTTAACACTGCAGGATCTCTTCAGTGATGTGTTCTAGCCAAGACACAAACTGCATCACTGACCTCTGGCACATTCTCCTTGTTGTCGTGTCCTGAGGTGGAGGAGGCGTTTATTTGGGAGGGTTGTTGTCCGAATATTCCGTAGCGGTGGGGATCTGGTTCCTGTCCCTTCAGACATGGACTGAAACTCTGGAGCTGGAGCTGAGGAGGGGAGAAGAGGGATCCACGTCAGCAGAGGCTCAGTGGCTGTAAACAAGCGGCTCTGTGGTAGGTTCACGCTGGAAGATGTTTTTAATTCATTCAATATGAAAATCTGCCCTCAAGACAATGTCTTGTTACTCAAACCCATCTACAAGTATGAGGTTTGTTTTATTGGCTTAAAGGGATGGTTCAGATCTTTTGGAGTGAGGTCAGGTGAGGTACTCCTCCACAGACAGTATATCTCAAAGAGCAGATTTCAGTCGACATGCCCACAGTTCAGAGAAGCACGCTAGAGACTGATTTGGAAGCTAAGCTATCTGATGTTGTGAAGGGGACAACCACATGACAACAGGCCAAACTCTAACATCATCTGGCAAATCTTGACTGATTAATTGAAGACATGCAGGGCTGTAAACAACACACAAGGCAAATCTTCTTACCGGCAGTGAGTTGATTCTTCGAATTGGCATCCTCCTGCAATTGATAGAAGGGAGAGGAAAGCACTGTGGTCAATACAAATCAAATCAACAGGCAGACGTGCTGTTCTAGGTTGAGGAGTGAAATACTCCTTGGAGAGCAATACTGTAACAGCCAAACACAAGCTAATGATTTTATGGTATTGACTAGAAAGCAACTTACTCATTGATGACTCTGCTCGACTGCTGAATGGCCTTTTCAAACCTGAAACAGAAAACATAACAGATCATTCACAATGAGTTGGAAAGATTGAACAAAAAGAAAAGTAGGAGAATCATTTAATAATGTTGTGTACAGAATTTAAATGTCCTTAAATTGCTTGTTTTTCCATCTGTACACGTTGATCAACTAATCATTGACCGACAAATTGTTTCAGCCAGAACAAAAAAGTAACACGTCTTTCTAATCAAACCTGCTGAGGAAAGACGCTGACTGCCTTCGCTGGCAGTTGCAGAACACCTTGTGCTCATAAACTACAAAGACAAAGAAGCTAGAGCTCTATTGAGAAAGCAGGAGGAACGGTTGGACGAGAGGAAGTTGAGTGAATGCACAGAGGCAAGAGGTGGTCTTTGCATTGGAGTTTTGCCCACCTGTATGCTAAATGAGTAGAGAGCTCAGTGTGATGGGGGGAGGGAGGGCAGGAGAAGGGATGCAGAGATCAGCTAATCTACCATATGCCTGCTGGAGCCAACGTCGCCAACCCCTTTTCTGCAAGAGCCCTTTGTTTGTCGAGGAGAGAGCGTGTCCCATTCAATGCAGACCATGAGAAGGGAGGGTGCCCTCATTTCAATGGCCACAACGCACAGAAAACTCCAGCCCCCCTTTTCCTATTGAAATAACAGTGCATAGGAAGAGTGTGCCAAAACCCAGAGGGGGTGGGCTATCATTAAACTCAAGCGCGGGGCATGTCCTCCCCCAACCTGGAAGACTCCTAGCAACCGAGCAGCTGTAAAGGAGGTGAATGAGGTCTTGAGGACCAAATGCTGCTGTAAAAGAACTCGCACATCACACAGCGACAGATGTCTACAGAGACTCACCCTCCTCTGAGTTAAGAAAAGGGCCACCCAAGATTAGCAAACTGGGGATATGCTGACAAACTGGTCAAGATAACAAAGATAACCTGCATTTAGGTTTCAGGCAAATGTAAAACTCATGCTTCTGTGTGTCTTCTTCACTTAATAACTTCAAGAAAGTTGAGCTCATATGTCCTTATCAGCTTATCTTCTTAGTAAAAAATGAGTGACGCTGTCATTTTAAAGCCAACGGTAGAAACCATAATCCTACAGATGAGAAATGGAGCTTGGCTCAGCTGAGCCCAAGCGCAGGGCGGAGGTGGTGGGGGGTTGGTGTTGGGGGAAGCAGAGGGGCACAGCTCACAGGCTGATTGATTAGAACAGACATGACGAGGACAGTGCAACTTACGTGTCCTCCATTTCCACACCATCCATGGGGCTGGGGAGATCCATGCCGAGGCCTGAAAGAAGAGATTTGTGTCACAGATCGATGCGAGCGTCAGGTGGTTAACTGCCACCAACAACCACAATACAGACACATCGAAACTGTGGGTGGACAATTTTCAATCCTCAGCCAGTTTCACAAAAACTTCAGGGTAAATTTGAATGTCACATTATACTGCTGAGCAGTTTAATTTGTAAAAAAGGAGAGACGTGTGACTGCAACTCTGGGGCTGTGAGTAGGGTGGGAATCACCAGAGGATCCACGATGCAATATCCTTATGATGCAATATTACAGAAATGCAATGCTGGGTATTGCGATAAAATATTGCAATTTATGACCTTTTTCAACTTTAAATTTTGTCCTCAACAGTTTCAGCTAATAAAATTAAGTTTTCAGTCTCTTCGTCTCACTTCAGACAGTTTTTGCAGCAGCAAAATGTATCTAGTGGACTGAAAATTGATGACATTATTCTAGTAGGCTACCTTAAGTTTAATTTGTGTTTGTCATACTAATAATTTGGAGAATTAAAAAAATTGATAGTTGACACTGAGTGATGACACGATATTGCCACACACAAATATCTCTGTACTATGCTGAATGGACTTTTCCACCACTGTGACCAATTACAAAAGTGAAAATACCCCCCTCACAGTTTCTGAAAGCTCAAGTCAACACATTACAATAGCTTGATTTGTCACACTTCAAAGTCTAAATATATTCAATTAACTATCATAATAAGACAAATAAAAGAAGCAAATCCTCAAAATTAACAAGGTGGGAACACTAATGTTTTGCTTGAAATTTACAGAATGGTTAAAACCAACCACATGGAGACATCTTACAGTCATGACTATGAAATGAGGTACAATAGATGCTCATGGGGCCTCAGGCATCAGTCCTAACAGCATCAATTAGCACAGACAATGGCTTTCAGGGAGACTCACCGGCATCAGATGAGACGTCAGAAGCAAAGGAGGGGACCTTCTCCAGGAGTGCGTGCTTTCTCCTTTTCGGTGTATCACATTGACTGTGTGGGGAAAAGATGAGCAGTGGTATCAGTGGTGTGGGCTGTAAACCACACTGTGCATGCTGGGAATAAATTAATGTTTGTCCATGGCGTGCAAAAACCAGAAGCAAAGGTTAAGAGAATGTATAACACGTAAAATGTAATAATAATAATAATAATAATAATACCTTCCGAGTCCAGCTAAATTGTTCATGTCAAGGGCCAAGTTGGTGACAGGAGACAGCACGGCGGCGGGTCCGGGGGAGAACAGGTTCCTGCAGTGCGTGTTCTTTGTGCTCAGCTCGGGCAGAGTGAGCGAGGAAAGCCCGGGGATCCCGTCGGGCCTGCTCTTCAGACCGCTGCTCACAGGGCTGGTGCAGCCAAACACATTAGCCGACTCCATCTTAGCTGTCCGAATTTATATGAATCCTGCAGAAGTTTTGCTTTGCGGAGGATTTAGCTTAAATTTTGGTCTGAAAGCGACGAATTAGCAAGACGGTCCAATCTTCGAGCTAACCCGGAAGCTAACCAGTTAGCTAGCAGTAATTTATTAAAGCATTTCCAAACGTAGGATCCTTCACACCGACTAGAAGAGACTCGGTGGTTCCGTGTGGAGTTAACTTTGACTCGGTCCTAATGAAGCCACATAGCTGTGGTGTGTGTCAGAGAGGAGCGGAGCGGCAGGTTCCTCTCTGACAGCCTCTGGTTTCTGAGAAAAGGCGACTGAAGCTGCTCGTATTTATGTTCAAAATAGAAGCTCAGGAGCGGCAATCTCTCGACCAATCAGCGCCGTTGTGATATCCAGCTGACCAATCAGAGCGCGGAACGGCTCTCCGCTGTTGTCCTCTCAGCGGATGGGGAGCAGAAACAGGAAGTGACACAATCCTTTAAAATTTCATCTTTCTTCTCAGTTATCTTTTGTTCTTACAGTCTCAGCTGTGGGCTCTGGCTTTTATCAGTTAATGTGGCAAAAATATTAAATATTTTACTGATAATTACACCTGCTTTAGGACATTTTTATGCTATATATGTGGAGTAAGATTCACTTGGCTGCTGATGGGATATTTGGAGAAAAGGAGTAAAAAAAGAAACAGCTTTGCAAAAATCTCTCTAAATTACAAAATGGCTGCCTTGCAAGTCTGCTTATCCACAAATACAAACAAAATATAAGTTTGCAAATAAACACAGTGGTCATTCATCTAAACTGAGGGTCACATGCAAGCTGAAATCAAACATCATCACATGACATTGCATAATTCTTAAAACAGGATAGACAGATAGGAAGTTAGATAGATGGATAGACAGATAGACTTTTTAATAGGCTACCACTATATTAAATTTGTGAAATAAGATTATCTCTGCTGCAGGGACATTTTTACAAAATGACTAAATATGGATTAAGTTTTGCAAAACTTCCCATTGATTTGTTTTAAACTGCAACATGTACATCAGTGATACTCAAATTACATCCCTTGGGTCAAATTTGGTGCCAGGTGTCCCTCCAACCATTTTCTAATTCACATTGATAACAAATGTATTCACACTGGGATTTTTTTTTGTACTTTAAATGTAAATGAGGTGCCAGGATACATAAAAAGGTATCAAAATACGGGTTGTTTTTCAAAAAAAGTGCTATGGGAGGATCCCCAGGCCCCTCAACAGAAGAGCTATTCCCCAAATGTCATCAAATCCTAGAAACACCCTGCGCTATGGATGGATTACTGAACAGGCCTACCAGGCACAGGCCCACGGGCTAAAAGTGTCCCTCAGGCCTTTACCTGCAAAACATTACACAAATTAACATGTGCCAACCAGGAAGAGACTCAAAATGACCACAAAGAGATGCAAAGGAACTGTAAAGAGACACAAAATGACTACAAAAGAGACAAAACAACCACAGAAAGCCAGAAAACAACACAAAACAGACACAAATTTACCTAAAAACCTCCCACAAAATCACCTCAAAGAGACACGATAGAAAGACACACAGGGAGGAGCAGAACAACCAGAAAGAGACACAAAATGACTACGACAAAAAAGAGGAAATATCACCACAAAATGTGTGTAAGTTTCCAATCCTGTGTGGGAAAGGTTGTGGGGCCTTTTACATGTCTGTCCCCAGGGGCCCACTGTCTCATAAGCTGCCCATGTCCTGACTGTGCAGAGCTGCTGTGACTAGATTTGCCTCTTGGCAAAGATGAGCACATGTTGAAATGTTGAGAACAGGCAATGCTCCTGTTGCTTTGGAGAAGTGTCCCCCGCATGTAAAGGAAGTTAAGTTTCCCTGATGTGTGCTCACAAGCCTGTTTATAATCCACAAATTAAGAAACATCTAATATCTAAATATGCAAAGATGACTGCATGATTTTACAAATGTAGATAAATAGTATCTGAAGTTAGATATTTGGGTACCCTGGATAGACAGATAGATTTTTTTTCACATAGTCTCTCGTAACATTTTGGTGAAGCGCACGGTGACCTGACTGTGTGCACACATACCGGTAGCAGCAGTCGAGCTCATACGCCTCCCACACAAAGTGACTCAGACAAATCAGTATTCATTGATGTAACAGGAAGAATATTTCCTTTTTGCTTTTTGCTGTTTCTCTCCCTCTCTGTCACACCAGCACACACATTCTTCTCCTTAGTAAAATCAAGATAAATTTATGAATGTTTATGACTATAAAAGACAGTTCATGTGTGTGTGTGGTTTGCATGTGTGAGCTGGTGTGGGAGTGAGCAGCTCTTAAAGTGGTTTTAGTGATATTTTCCTTTATCAAACATGACTCTCTCTCTCTCTCCAATGTGAGGAAAAAAATTCAACCTCAGTTTGAGAAAACAGGAAAAAAAAGTCACAAATATGATTTTATTTAAAGAAGGAAACAGCACTGCTTCTTCTGGTATTCATTCATTTGGACCATGTGGTTACAGCAGGAAGTAATCTTATAAATGACTTGGATGTCTTGTGGTTTAGTCTCAGTGTGTTTGTGGAATAGATAAATGAGTTCTGGTGCCTGCTGGTCTCAGCACAGACACACATGTTGTGTCTTTTAGATGCGGCCATGTCTTGCAGTGTCACCACAGGCTTCTTCTTCAGGACTCCATTTTGAAAAATCTATTTACTCTTCAAACACCAAAACTCCTGTTTGTTAAGTCAAACACAACTTTACTGACCAACAGTCACACACCTGCCCGTAACTCGTTCAACCAGACCGCTGAGACAGTCCAGCTGACAAAACCAGACAGATGTTCCCAGTGAACCCAGCTCAGTGTTCTGCCTGAGGTTCATGTGATGTCGGTGTTTGTGTTTCTGCAACTTTACCTCAACTCTCTTTGATTCATTTTGAAACTCTTCCACCAGATGTCCAGGTTTCTCCTGCACAGCCCAGGTTGTATTTACAATGCTGAATGTGCGGTTATGTGTCATTCAGAATCTGATACCTTATCAGAGAGGCTGTGCCCATTTTAACACAACAATAGTGCTTTGGTATTCCAACGAGAAGCTCTTTCAGTATCATTTTTACTTAACCTGGAGCTGTAAGCATGGGGGTGTGCTGACCTTTGGCTTGTGGAAGAACTGCCGTTCACTGCAACAGTCTTTGTCCGGATAAAGTATCTGTGTGATTTGCATCACGAATGTAAATGAAGTTTAATGAACTTGCCTGGAGAGGTACAAGCGCAGGCCTGCGACTCCGGGCTCCACACCCCACAGCTGAAAAGAGGAGACAAGAGGGGGGAGAGGCAGAGAGACTCAGCCTGAATACAACCTCTGCAAACCTCCCGACACCTTCTGTTCCCACCAAACCTGCACAGACTCCCCGCTGCCAACCGATTTCCTCTTTACACAAGATCACACCAACACACACACATAACAAGGAGGCAGGATTCACAGTCTGTTAAAGCACTGAAGCCACTGCTGCTCCCATAAAACACAAAACAAGAATCCAAGATGGCTCTCTTTGATGCTTTGGAAGAATCACAGTACTCCAGCTCTCGAGGCTCTAAATCTCTTTACTGAGCTTTGGTTTCCTGAGCTGGTCGGCCATCTTTGTCCTCAAGTCAGCTGCATGGTTGGTATTACAGAGTTCATCCAGCAGTCTTTACCTCAAACCAATGAACAGAGAACACTTCGATACCTTTGGCTTTATTCTGTGGTATCAGACCTGCAAGGAGCAGTCAATTAATTGATGCCTTGACCGACAGAAGACTAAGCAGTCAGTAAAACTAAGTTGTTAACTTAAGCAAAAATGACACAAACATCTCTGGCTCCAGTTTCTCTAATGTGAGAATTAGGTGTTTTCTCTGTTTTATATAACAGTAAAGTGATTATCTGTGGATAGTTGGCTCGACAAAGCAGCATGTGAAGATGGCAGTTTGGACTCTGACCTCAGTGATGGGCATTTTTCACCATGTTGAAACAAAAAAACACACAAAAACCTAAAACTGCATCATGCACTCAAAATGTATCAGCAAGAATGTTATTTGTTTTTTAAATGAGCTGTTTGTGCTCATGGCTCTAAACACGGAGGTGGCTGAGCTGGTGGCTAGCAGCTAACAGCTAACAGTGCAAACAGTGCTAACATGCTGACAGAACCAACAGCAGCCATTTTACACTGCCTGTTCAAGAAGCTGGGGTGGGGTTCAAGGAGCGGCTGTATATGTCCACAGCACAGACAGTGAAAACAACGAGGTCCAGGAGCTCCTTACCCCCCGAGCAGAGGACAAGATCAGCCACCATATAACAGGGACGCTAAATGATTGATACTGACATGTTAAATCATTGTTATTGTTTATAAAGTGCTGCTGACGCATATGCTTATTCTGAACTTGTCAAATACTGCCACTTTGTCAGTGATTTCGGCATCAGACACTGATGCCAAAAACCACCTTTCACAGTGGCATGATACGCCACCAGGCAGCATCAGTTTGAAACGCAGCTGAACAGAACCTTTTGCATTATTATGATACCTTGTCGCAGCGGTATGATATGCAGACAGGCGGCATCAGTTAATAACGTGGCTGGACACTGGTCGTAGAGGTATGATTTGGCATAAGTTTAAAACGCTGACATGAATGAATTAATATAAAGGGCTGCACAGTCCCTATAGAGGACGATGGATGGGTTCATCAAACCCCGGACTTTCACCCGGGAGCCTAGTGTTCTTTTCCTATATGAAAGCTGAGCGAAACCATGCTTTTTTTTTATTGAACAGGAAAATAAACGTAAATATAAGCTGTTTTACTGATTCAGGTTTATTTTGAAAAAACACTGCATTCATCTAACAAACACAAACTGTATAGTTCCTGTGAAAGCAGACAACAACAGACGCACCCAGGATACATAGCGCGTAATACGTAGATGTGAGTCCACTGACCAAGCGCCAGTATGTGACGAACTGGGGATGAGAATGGGTTGGTATGTTATATGTCACACTAAAGACTGCCGATTTAGTGTGACATGTCAGGCCTGTCACACGTTAAAATCACACACCGGAGCGACATGATGCCACTGTTGTTTGGTTCACTGTAAACATGCAAAGGTGGTGCAAAGCAGGGACTTTGGAGCAGCTCTATAGCCTCATCTCTGTGTAAAAAGAGCTCGTGTTATCATGTGGGGAAACACACAGCTGGAACGTCTACCACAACAAACCACACAGAAGCTCAGATTATAACTTACTCCAGTTACTCAACTGTATCTTTACATTACAAAAAATGGTTTGCTTCTATATTGATGCTCTGAATGTCACATATGGAATCTTAAAGAGCGAGAACTTCCTTCCTTTATACTTGTAGAGACCAACAGATTTACTGAACAGCCCCAACAGCCTGCACAGAATCAATAAAACCTTTTCAACTTGTGTAAAAGCTGCTTTAAAAAGCACTCAGAGGTAAAGTTTATTATTGATAAACCAAATCTTATCTCTCACACTGTGACTGACTGAAACAAACGGTGTGTGGCGATCTGCAGTTTGTTGTGTTGGATCATGGTAACCTGTAATTGGGACACACATGATTGATTCTCCCCCACCGACGCCTTCACTGCTCCACAACCTGAGCTGCTTCCAAACCCTCTGTTTACAGGTGGAAGTAGAGGCTGTAGCTGCAGGAAGGAGGGAGGGTTTAACATTCACAGCCACACACAGACACACACACGCAAACCAGCTGCAAAGTATAGCTTTGTAAGCGTGAGGCGCTGTTCTCAAGGTGACCTCTTACTCTGCAGATGTTTTGTGAAAACTGGAAACTACATTCAGCTCCTTTGCTGCCAGACATTACAAGACAAGTGTCTTTTATTCTTGTTGTCACTTTAAAAAACCTCTGAGCTTCTTTTAGACCGTCGTGTGACTTCAACTCTCCAGTGAAACCACAACTAATGAAACTCTTCATTATTTATGAGAGCGAAGGGGGCGGTGAAAAACAGGGGGAGGCATGTCAAATAATTTTTTAAGCACTGGGTAGCGACTTCTTATTTCAGCTTAGGGGAAAGGCATACTGATTTAAATATTTTCTATTTATTTTACCGACGCCTCCCAAACCCAAATTTATTGCCAGCTTTTGGTGCTTTAAGGATTTCCGTATTTGGTGCCATAGATGTCCATCTGCAGAACTTTCTGATGCATCTGAATCGTCATCATATAAATATCCTCTCAGGCCTATTAGGACGTGTCACTGCTCTCTATACACCTCCTCCTCCTCCTTCCTTTCTTTGACCCCCACATACATCCACCGTCTTCGCCCCCTCCTCTACTTTTGTCTGCCTTTCCCTCCAGAATTCCTAGCCACAGGCTCAAGCCCTCTCCCTATATGTTGTTGTCCATCTGTCGGCCTCCACCAGCAGATGTTTACTCCTCTTTCCTCGACCTGAGCCTGGAGTTGTCGGGGGGTGGTGGTGGTCGATCAGTGGTTGATCGGTGGAGGGGTGCCCTACACCAGGGGAGAGTCTGCGTTGACACCAGTGGAGACAATGAGAGGGAACAATGGTATGGATGAACACCAGGGAGCTTGTGGGGGAGCGGTGGCTGACTGACTGTCTCCATGAACACATTCCTCTGTGAGAGGAGTCGGAGATAGGGAGGAAGAAAAGGTCTGTGTGGGTACATATTAAACTGGATGCAGCTTCATCACAGCAGGACACATTATGTGGAGAGAGGATGATCATTTATGGTCAAAGCACAGTTTTATCTTATGCTTCCATTTATACACTTTTTCCCCTGTGTCACTGAAGTCAAATGTCCTCAGGAAAGATCAGTAGATGATGTTTTTCCTGTCTAAATCTTGACCCATTTGTCTCCAAAAGTCTTTATAAAGATAATGTTACAGCTGGTGCTGTCAGCTTTGCAGCAATGGCCCTCTTTATATTTCGCTCCTTGGTTTACTCAACCAACACCATGTTTTGGCAACATATCTGCATCAGCTCAATTTGCAGCAGGCTATACTTATCCTGAGAAACCTCTTATCTGAACAGTCTGCTGGCAGGAAACCAGAAATCCTGTGATAGGGCCATGAAAACACAAGGACTGTGTTTTAAGTCAGGTTTTTAATCATACTCACAGGAATGGATCTGCATTTGGGAAATATGCTTATTCTCCTTTTTTGCTGAGGAGAAGATTGGAACCACTTCACACAGGGTGTGTTTGGAAATACTCAGGGGTCGGCAGCCTGAACTATCAATAGAGCCATTTTTGGCCTAAATTTAAAAACAATGTCTGGAGCTGCAATACATATTTGTGCTCTACAAGGTGACACAGCCGATCAGCTAGAAATAAGCCTATCAATATTGCTAATAGTTCATAATGAGCATTCATTCATTGGACTATTTATGAATATTTGGAACTTAAACGTTGCAGCGTTGGTGGTGAAAGCAAGAAAATCTGTCCACTCACTATGAAGTTCTTTGTTTTCCTCTGAGACTTTTTTGGATTTGGAATCAACAGCTAACCAACGAGGGAGACTAACTAGCCGCCACTGTTTAGGTTCACCAAATTTTTGGAGAAGGCACCAGGTCATAGATGTATGACTACTTCTTTTGCATATAGGTCACACATTTTTACACCTGTAAAATGTAAGAATCACTTTAGGCCTATGGCAATGAAAGATGAAAATTAAAACATTAAAAAATAACTGTTATTCATTTCAATATATCTTTTGTAAAAGCCACATAGAACCCTTCGAGAGGGGCTAAAGAGCCACAGGTTGCCTAACTGTGGGAAATACTCACTCCAAATGCTGGAGTGCTGTCTGAATGTACTGTTCGTCATCAGAACACTACACTCTCAAAGCAGCAGAGCGCCAGACGGAGTGAATGTGTGATTACCTGAATGGTTCATTAATTCATGTAGGAATAGAGCCTGTGTCTTCGAACAACAGTGGATTGCAGATTGGATTTACGAACGCACCCCTGACTTCAAAAATCTGTAACAAACATTCGTGTAAAACCGACAAGTTGTGGTTTTACAGGAGGTTGTGTGCTGGAGCTATAAAGATCCTCCAGTATATCAGTGTCCGTAAAAATACAACATGCCATTTTCACATTTCTATTTGTGAACAGATAAAACAAACTAGATATAAAATGATGGTTCATAAAATCTAGAGGTGCTTTTTTGAAAACTGTGGAAAGATGCATTTTAACCATTTTTTCCCGCTAAGCTAACAACCAGCAAGGTGGTGATTAGCCAAGCATGTAAGCAGGGAGAAACAGCTTGCAAAGCCGACTCTTTCTGACATTACAAAAATATGAATCTAATATTTTGGCAACATATTTGACTTTAGGGGAAATTCATTTTCTTGCTGAAAGTTAGTTGAGAAGATTGATATCACTCTGTGTCCACCCAGCTGGCCACCAACATCATTATACGTTAATGTCTGGTTAGGTTGTGACGCCAGGTGAGCAAAACTCAATGTGAAATGCCAACTTCAAGTTGACGTAGGAAACCGTTGAGCAGTGACGATATTTTGTTGGTCTTAAATAACCAAAATCCAGTGTCTACGTTATCTCGACATAGAAAAATGTCATTTAGTGGTAAGATATGGTGAAAAACTTTACACTATAAAAGACTCAAACTTCTTTCTTTTGGTTTTAACTCTATTTATTTATATTCCAGTGCTGCTGATTTTATCACTGCTCTGCTTTATCATGAGGCTGTTATCAGGGGTTTAAAGGTGCTGAACAGATTAATGTTTATTTACTCACTGACTTATTATCAGGTGAAGCAGGAGGGTCAAAGGGCTCAAATTAATCCTGCTGTTATGGGCCAAACTCTGATCGTTGTGAGAAACAGCACAAGCTGTGTTTGCGCTTTTATTGTGTGAACAACAGCAGAGCTCACAGCTGTGGGACAAACTGAAGAAACTGTTTGACGCAGATGTTTGAAAGATTTTGAAACTAAACTATGAAACAGAAAATATGTGTGTGCTGAGGACATGAACTTTGTCTTACAGTAGAAAGCTCATAATTAGCTGTGATCACACATCATCAGTCGCTGCTGTGGAATGAAGCTGGGGGACATTTTTCTTGCGTGCAGCCTGAGATGTTAATCAGCCCGAGTGTGGTGTGGTCACTTTGTGAAGGTCTCCTCGGGTCATGTGACAGCCTGGGTGCTCCACAGCTTCCACTGAGTCTGTGTTAACGGCCTGTTTGAACTGGTGTCAATGTTAATGCTGCTGAACGAGACATTTACAGATGAGACAAATGCAAATGCACGAGTAAGTGTCCACTCAGCTGCTCATTGACCGTCCTCCCATCAGCACCCTGCGCTGAGGTCGTCCGTCAACTGTCCACTGTTTATAAAAATAAGATCCCTCCCTAACCCAAAGGTGGAGAGCACTTTTACTCAAATACTGCACTTAAGTACAACTCTGAGGTACTTATATTTGTGTATCTGACAGGTTTTGTTACCACCTTCTTTGCTGATTAAGATTTTTATAATTCATTATTAGAGATTAAACTTCATCACAGTACATAGTTAACCTGGCTCCCACTCAACCGGCTACAATATTTAACGCTGCTTTCATGTTAATTAACTACTAATAATGATCAAAATACATAATAATTAGTAGTACAGTATAACACTGACAGCAGAACAGTACTTAGTTTTGATCATTTAATTGCATTTATTTGATTATACTTATTTACTTTTACTCACATTTGAATGCAGGAGTTCTTCCTACAAAACAAGAGCTGCAGAAACTTCATCTGAAATTAAAACTTATACCTCATTTGCAATATTGCATGACAAATAAATGAAGATGTTGGTCCGCCAGGTACGTAGCAGGATCAGTGAAATATTTCATTAAAAAGACGTATGAACGTTTCATAATGACAATCAGGCTGTCAATAATCTATAACCTGATTTTAGCAGAGTGTCATTACTCAGATTCACAGTGTGTTAAAACTATGAACAAGTTCTTAATCTGACAAACTCACCTGACGATCAACAGGAAACTGAACTGAAGGAAATAGCATGTTAGCTAGTTAGCAGCCTGTTAGCTAAGCTAGCACACTGTCATACAGTCTCTCCGAAATACACCGCAAAAATTCAATTTTTTGAACATACTCGCACCAAATTCAGGAGTGAAAGTGGAAACAATGCCTTAATGTGTTTACTAAGCTACTATATTCTTTGCTGAACATACCTGAAAACTTCAATCAAAAGCCTCATCCCAATTAAACACCCGGTGCCTTTTACCAGCCCGGTGTAGCTACACATTTTGACGAATAAAGGCCTGTCTCTATTAGGCCCTGTTTATACGACAACAATTTCAACTGAAAATTGTGTTTGCATTGCGTTTTGGCCGATCGTTTACACGACAGCTGCGTTTTGGGTGCCTGAAAATGCACAATTTTGAAAACGGGTTCCAGAGTGCATTTTTTTTGGAAACGGCAGCGTCTCCGTTGTCATGTAAACTTGCAAAATGCCGTGCCTCTGAAAACGGAGACTTTCGCTTCCAGTCACTAGGCATGCGCGAGAAAGTTGACCATCACAACAACCATGGCAACTCGTTGTCTGTCCAGACAAACGTTTGTGCGGTTGCGATTTTGTTTGTTTATACATTGCCGCTCTGTAGAGGGAAGCGTAAGCGTCACACCGCCAACTACTGGCCTGGCATGTATACTGCAGCGTTTTTGGTCATTTTTGTGGATCCGTGTGTACGGCGATTGTTATCAAAACGTTGTCGTCGAAACGCAGAACTTTTTTTCAAAATGAAAATGAGAAACGATTCTGTTTTCAGTGGATCGTTTTCGTGTAAACATGGCCTTAGAGGCCTGGTCTGGTTACAAAGCAGTTCATTTTTTTCAAATGGAAGTTCTTCAGATGTATAAAACCAGTTTGTTGGCTGCCACGAATCATGTGTCCATTCCTGGATTACTCTGTAAGTTACTGATATTCCTTCAGTCTGTTAGAGTCCTCAGATCAAAAGAATCAGAAGGGTTTTTCATAGAAATTAATCCAAGTTGTGAGGATTGTTTTGACAGGATAAAGTGGTGTGTCAGTGTGCCAGGTGCCGTAACCCTCGATTTTCATACCACTCTGTCTCTGATGCTCTGATCAAATGAATGACTGATAATTAATATGTTTTTCAGTATGAATATTAACACTTTTGTGTGAAAGGAATTAAAGGCCTGCTGAGTTCAGTAATTTAGGCAAACAATAGCTAATATCTATCTTAAAAAGACACAGACTGAGGGACAGTTCATTACTTATCAGAGGAGGATGGTTAGAGTATGACTTCATTTGAAAAGTCTGGAAAATGTGACAAATGTGAAATCCTGTGACTTTTCCAGGTGTAAAAGTTCTGAAACAATAAAACAACAGAAAATAAGATATAAATATGAATATGAACAATAATGGGGTCTAAAAACTGTAACACTGAATGTGCAGAAATGCGTAAGTATAACCAGAATGTAAAACAGAAACAAATCAATGTCACAATAATCCCTTACATAATAAATAAATAAATAGAGAAATGTGACAAATGCATGTCTTTTAAGCCGCGTCTCTTAAAGTGACTTTTATTTGCTTAATCAAGAAGATTTCCAGTTTTTAAACTAACCAGAAAACACTGGTCGTCCCTTTACACTCACACACATATCACAATGTTCTCATACAACAGTCAGCCACAGTCCATCCTGTTTTAAACTCTGCAGGTTGCGTCAGTGTTTGAGTCGTTGGTGAGAACCTGTGCAGCAGGAGCTCCACCCCGCTCGCTCTGCTCTAAATTTACAAACGTGAGAAAAGGGTTTGGTGCGTTTGTGTCGAGCAGGTTGTTAAGTGTCTGTCTGTTAATTCCTGCTGCAGCAAACTGAAAAAGAAACAGGCTCAGTGTGAGAATTTGTGTGTGAATACACCTGACTGTTTAGAGCCTTTAATTATCTGATGGTAATCTTTGCTGCCTGAGTGTGTCGGGGGATGAAGGACCTTTACGTGTCATCAGTTACTGGTTTATGATTAAAATCTAAGTTTTCTTTAGGTAGTAAATGTGCTGTTAACATATGTAGTTTTTTTTATCATGTTGAGTTTTCATCGTATGTCAAATAACTGTGGTTTGAACATGTCCTACATTAAAACATCAGAACCAACTCCCCCGACTGTTAACACTTTATTTTCACACCCTAATTTAATATTTATCAGCAGTGTATTTACTGACAGCTTGTTTATAACACATTATAATGTATTAATGTATTTAATGTATTTGTCAACCACCACAGCTCCTAATGTGATGGTGACCGATACCACAGTGTTACAGCTTAATCATGTTTAATGACATGTGAACAAACATGGAGACAGTGAGAATTCTAGTGAGAGTAGATTAAACTTTTAATTGATAGAAGCTTTAAAGAAAAGTGATGTTTCATTTGTTTGTTTGAAATAAATATGAATAAGTGGGCAAATAAGACACATTTAGTATTTTGTTTCATGTCTGAAGGCTGATTTATAGTTATACTTACAGATATAAAAACAACATGCTAACGTTATTAGCACCACCCTTTTACATCTTACATTGTATAAATTAGCCTAGCAGCTAGCAGAGTTTTCCTCTGCTCAATGCCTCTAGAGGACAACGCGAGAAAGGATGGATAGAAACCTGACAGAAACTACCTGTAGCCATGGGGAAGGGGCTAATATCAGTTTTTCACCATCCAGTGGTTTGGAAGATGCACTTGGAATGTTACTGGGACGGAAATAAGACCAGTACTGCACAGCAACAGATAAGTAAAGATGTTGGCCTGCAGGTACGTAGCATGTGTTGTGAAATAATTCATTAAAAAGACGTATGAATGTCTGAACAAGTCATAACATCATCAATCAATCAATCAATCAGTTTTATTTATAAAGCCCATATCACAAGTAACAATTTGCCTCACAGGGCTTTACAGCATACGACATCCCTCTGTCCTTATGACCCTCACAGCTGATCAGGAAAAACTCCCCAAAAAACCCTTAAATGGGGAAAAAATGGTAGAAACCTCAGGAAGAGCAACTGAGGAGGGATCCCTCTTCCAGGACGGACAGACGTGCAATAGATGTCGTACAGAACAGATCAACATGATAAATTTAGCTGCTAGGCTAATTTATACAATGTAAAACGCCATAGGCTTGTGCTAATAACGTTAGCATGTTGGATTTGTGGGGAAAATGTGTCCAGATAAAGACAAGTGTTTGTCTGTGAATGCTGCGAGTTATAGTGAAGCTGATTTGTGTTTGAAACTGTCTCTATTAAGTCCGGTTATATACGTCACATATATATATATATATATATATATATACACACAGATCACATTTTTCACATCACTGTATCACCGTGTAGACTAATCTGATGTTTATAAAGTCTATAAACACAATGACTGAACAAACATTACTTTTTCTGTGTGCACGTTTTGTAATAAATAACATGGTTATCGTAGATTAGCCGGGCTAACCGTTAGTTGTTAGCCCCGTTAGCGGTGTCTGTAATGACACACTAACTCTAAACGGTCCGTGAAAAAAATATTTTTCCAGCGGATGTCTTAGTTACAACATGATTGAGCTAACTGGAGTAGTTTCATGTCGTATCCGACAACGGGAGGCTTTTAACAGATGACGTCCTGATGTTAGCTTTGCTGCTGCTGTTAGCTGTCCCTGTCAGCTGCAGCCACTGATGCTTTCTAGACATCGTGATTTCCCCAAACTGAATAAATACCACACATAGCAACACAAAACTGCTTTGCTAGCTTAATCATGTTGTAACTAAGATATGCGCTAGAAAAAATATTTTTTTCACGGACCGTTCATTGAGTTACTGAGTCATTACAGACACCGCTAACGGGGCTAACAGCTAACAGTTAGCCCGGCTAATCTACGATAACCATGTTATTTATTACAGAACGTGCACACAGAAATAGTAATGTTTGTTCATTGTGTTTATAGACTTTACAAACATCAGATTAGTCTACACGGTGATACAGTGACGTGAAAAATGTGATATATATATATATATATATATACATATATATATGTATATATGTGTGAATACATATATATATTCATATATATATATATACATATATATATATGTATGTAGCTAAATGCTGCTGGTTTTCTACCTGGAAGTATTTGTAAACAACAAGGAGATTCCCTCTTTTCAGCTGTGATCTGGCCCACTTTCTTCACCAATCGCCAAGAAGACTCAAACCTCGGTTGCAATCTAAAAGTTTTTGTACGCCTTCACCAAATTACATGAATAAATAAATACATTAATTAATACATATAAAATAGAACTAGGGTGATAGTCTCTGATGTGACTGGTCATGATATGACTCAACCCCACTGGGCTCTCTCGGACTTGTACTGGTCCATCCGTGAGCAAGTAATTGGTTGTGATAGGGTCATATTCTGGGCCTGATTGGACTAGTTGTGATTTGATGTGATCGCGACCCCACTGGGCTCTCTCGGACATGTCCAGGTCCGTCCCTGTTTGCTGGGGTGTGTTTACTGTGTGTTTAATGTGTGTTTTGAATCAGCTAAACTTTACAGCACTTCACAAAATCCCTGCCACCAAGCGGTGTTTTGGGGGTGTAACTGTAGAGTGCCACAGACACACCACCACACAGGTATAAATGCTCACAATGGCTTAGACTACAGTGTAGGGTCTACATAGACACTTATAGTGTGGGCTAAGCATCTACACAGAGCCCACACCTCATATACGGCGTCAATACCACACAGAAGTATAAATAGCCCTTAATACGCTGACTCTGAACAGTTCTCACTCTGTTAAACCTATTTGCTTTTCTTATGTAAATGATTTTCAGTGTCTCTGTCTCGCTGATGAACTAAAAGAAAAGAGGAACATCCTGTCCAGATGAACGGCCTCATGGCTGTGAGACTCTCTTTGTCTGACTGCTAATAAGAGTGATGGGCACATGTGTGTGTGTGTGTGTGTGTGTGTGTGTGTGTGTTCCATACATCTTGAATACTGCATGCAGAGCAGTTGGCAGCAGTTGGGCGGCCCATCTGTCAGAGGCTGAGCTGGGATCAGACAGACAGTCATGAATCATGGATGAGGTCAGGGATTAAAAGTTAATAAATTCAACAAGTATCAAAGGTAACGTTATTAAATGTTCATAAACCCAACAATTAGCAGCGCCTGAATAAAACCTCCCAACTGACTGGTTCTTTATTAAAACTGGATTAACTGACTGCGATGTCATGTGACCCTGCAGGAGTTAAACGTCCTGTTCAGACGACACTCTGCCATCGTTTTATTCTCTACAGACGATTCATAAAGATCCTCAGCGGAGCATTCGAGGTCAGAGGTCACTTCCTCTGGGCGTTGAGAGGACAATCTCATACTGACTTAGTTACCATTAAAGTATGAATATATTATTGACATTCACATTCAGACCACAGAACACTCACTGACTGCAGTACTTCACCTCCTTATTGTTATTCTTGAAGTACTGGGGAGGGTCTTATGTTTTTATTTTGGCTGAGAGGAGGGGCATACATCTGGAAGTGTCTGTCTGTCCGTCCGTCCGTCTATCTATCCGTCACTATGACTTGGTTTTATTTTTATTCTTGTGTGGTTCAGTTCATGAGAGACTCCTGCACTCTCACTGTTGCTGATTACATTCATAATTTAAAGTGAAATCTATACATACATATACACACACACGCACACATATATGTAATGTATGTGACAGCAGCAGCATCAGAGAGCCTTGATAAATCGTTATTTAATAGCAGGACGCCACCTGCTGGTAATTTGTGGAACAGCAGGTTGGGCACAATTTAGAATAGGACTACAACAAACCAAGGACTACAAAGATGGTGTTGTTTTTTGTTTGTTTTTGCTAAAGGAGATGAAAACCCCATTCAGAGGAGTCTTGCAGAAACATGCAGGTGTTCAGTGATGATTATATGATTGAAAAGATCAAGAGCTTCTGCACAACATGTAAAACAGGAAATAGAGATTAACAGAAAAACTTGTGTTTCCTGCTTCAATCGGGTTTATCCAAGAAAACTTTGGCATTTTTCTGTAAATCATGACCAAGTTACATTTGTACATTTCATATCTATCATCTCAAAGTTTCTACAGTGACGTAGTGTAGGAGCTGACTTTGTCATCAGGAGGTGGAGGGGAAGGGCGATGGCGTGGCACCAGGAGAATTCGCTGATTGAGGAGCATCTTTTTAGCCACCAAACATGGGTGTATTTTTGGGGATCTGTCGCTGTGTTTTCACTGAGGATAGTGCCACAGAAAGTGTTTGATTTTATTTAGTCACCACTGTGTTTCCTTCTGGGAAGGGGGCCATTAAACCAGGTATTTTCCAACCCTTTCCTGACCAGTTGTATTTTTTACCTAAACCTAACAACACATTAAGCACAGCATCAATGAAATGTAAAGCTTCAACATATCTCTTTCATAATCAGCGAATATCATATAAATGTAATGTATCTGTGGTTTGTAGAAACGTACAGTGCAAACATTTATTCTGGTCATTAGGCTGGTTTCACCTTTGTTGGGATTTCTGGTGGAAGAGTTGGATTATTTTTTTGGATTATTTAAAAGACTAAACTAAATCTGACTGAAGTATATCTACAATGATCTAACTAAGTGCAGTTATGTGACAAAGCGTAGATATACAGCAACATACAGTGTGTAAGTTAGGACATAGGAATAAGGAATACAAAACTATAAATATATTTATAATAAAGAGGAGTGTGCTGACTTGGTTTAGGTCAATGTGCTGCAGACATGCAGAGGACGGTGTGTTAATGTTGTTCTGTGTGATGAACACACGGGGGCAGTGTTGGTTCAGTTTAAAGTGTTCACACCTGTCTGCTCCTCATCTTCTTCCTCTTGTCTCTCAGGTTTTTGAATACATGTGTAATAAATAGATTATCAAACATCACATTGTTTCAGTGTTATTGAAATGTGTTATGATTGCCATTAACAATATAATGAAGAAGAGGATCTGTTCTTCACTTTGACTCCAGAAACAGCTTCTGATATCTGTGACCTCTGCGTTGAATGTTCCTCATGTGTCCCATAAAAGTCCTGCTGAGATCGCTTTCTGGTTTTATATCCCTACACTGTGAACTCACCGCATCAGGATACTAAAACAACAAGCTCTCTCTGTATTTAAAAAGGAAATTAAGGACCTTTCAGTTTAATTTTTAATGTGGAGTTACATTGAAGTCTTAATTTTTAAGTCCTCATTTCATCCCTCCTGTTTATTTTTATTCTTTTTTATTTGTTTATTTTCATTTTTCTGTAGGACTTTTAATCATTTTCTTCTCTTGTTAGTTTGTTTTCTTTGGTTTGATTTATTTTTTTTCATATTTTATTGTCTTTATTGTCTTTCTTGCAAAAAACTTCCAGCTGTTCAGTTGTTTGTGTTCTCCTTTAAATTCTGTCTGTGCCCAATGCTAGTTTTACCATGTGAAGCACTTTGGGCTGCATCTTAGTATGAAAGGTGCTTTATGAATAAAGATGAATAGAGATAATCTTTGCTCGTCACTATGCTAATTTATACAATGTAAAATGTCATGGGCTTGTGCTAATAACGTTAGCATGTTGTATTTGTGGGGAAAACATGTTTAGTATAAGACAGTTGTTTTGTCAGTGAACCTTGTGAGCTGTAATGGAGCTGAATTTTGTAACATTACCTTTGTTAAATGTTGCTGTTGTCCCTGGATTTATATGAGAAGAGGAGTAGTGAAGGAGCTGCGATTGCTAAGCTAATTTATACAATGTAAAACGCCATAGGCTTGTGCTAATAACGTTAGCATGTTGTATTTGTGGGGAAAATATGTCCAGATAAAGACAAGTGTTTGTCTGTGAATGCTGCGAGTTATAGTGAAGCTGATTTGTGTTTGAAACTGTCTCTATTAAGCCATGTTTAATGTGTGTTTAATGTGTGTTTAATGTGTGTTGAAGGTGTGTATAATGGGTGCTTCATGTGTGTTTAATGTGTGTTGAAGGTGTGTTGGAGGTGTGTATAATGGGTGCTTCATGTGTGTTGAAGGTGTGTTGGAGGTGTGTATAATGGGTGCTTCATGTGTGTTTAATGTGTGTTTAATGTGTGTTGGAGGTGTGTATAATGTGTGCTTCATGTGTGTTTAATGTGTGTTGAAGGTGTGTATAATGTGTGTTTAATGCGTTTAATGTGTTTCATGTGTGTTTAAACACACGTGAAACACATTAAACACACATTAAACACATTGTGTGTTTAATGTGTGTTTAATGCGGTATAATATGTGCTTCATGTGTGTTTAATGTGTGTTTAAACACACATTAAACACATTAAACACACATTAAACATTAATGTGTTTAATGTGTGTTTAATGTGTTTAATGTGTGTTTAAACACACATTAAACACATTAAACACACATTAAACATTAATGTGTTTAATGTGTGTTTAATGTGTTTAATGTGTGTTTTGAATCAACTAAACTTTACAGCACTTCACAGAAATCCCACCGCCCACTAGTGTTCTGGAGTGACACAGACACACCACTGCAGAACTATAAATGCTCACAGCAGTGTAGACCATGTGTGTAGGCTCTGCATAGAACTGATGCACAACTATAAACACACCTTTAGTCTAAAATCTTCCAAAAACATTGGTGTCATTGGTGTGTAACCTGATGTGTGTCTATGTATGTGTATATGAGTTAATGTTTGTGCACACAGGCACGTCATTAGATTGACAGATACTTTATTAATCTCAAAAGAAATGAAGACACCCTGTAGCTTTTTACACCACACAATGCATAGAAAAACACAGACACACATATGGTTAGAGACAATAGACAGAATAGAAATATAAGAATAAAAACACACAGTGGTGAAATGACAATCTTTTTAATTTTTTTTTAATTTAATTTAATTTAATTTAATCTAATTTAATTTAATTATTTTTTATTTAATTAAAATTAAAATGAAATGAAATGAAATTAAAATATGAATGCAACTGAAGATAAATATATGTACAGATATCAATGCAGATACGTATATATAAAAATATTATTTATTTTGGTAAAAGGAGCTTAAAAGTAAAAAGTAAAGACTGTATGAAGTAAGGAATGCCGGAAAGTATAAAATATAAACAGCATAGATGGTGAAATATCAGATGCTAGCAGAGAGTGAATATCTAAATAATTACAAATGCACACAGGGTGTTAATATCTGAAGAAAATGTGAATGCAAATTGTGCCAGGTTAACATAACCAGTAACTGAGAGACAGCAGCCTAAAGACAGGTGAGCAGGTGAGTTCTCAGTCAGTTCAGTCTGTTTGAACCTGCCGTCACGGGAGGAGTTGAACAGCCTTATGGCCTGGGGGACAACAGACCTCCTCAGTCTGTCTGTGGAGCAGGACTAGGAGAGCAGTCTGAGTGTGCTGTGCAGAGGACGGCGAACATGATGGACCGCAGTTTGTTCCTCTCCCCCAGTTTGTGCTTTCTATTACCGTGTTTTCCACTGATTAAATATTCTTGTTTTATCTTTAATTACTTTATGTTTGCCTTTAGTGAGGCTCTTTTTATCTTTTGGCAAGTGCTATATAAATAATAAAGTTCAGTTTATTGTGTCAATTAAAATCATCTGAGCGTCTCTGCACTGATAACAATAGGTTTTTCCTGCACCTCTCCTCCAGCAGAGGTCAGCAGATGTTCAACAGATCTGATGTCTGCCTCTGTGTGTGTGTGTGTGTGTGTGTGTGTGTGTGTGTGTGTGTGTGTGTGTGTGTGTGTGTGTGTGGTCTTGTTTGAAGTGTTCAGCTCTCATAAAGACACTAAATTAGCCACAGTGTCCGTCACTCTTTACATAAGTTAAAGACAGGGAGGTGAGGTGTCTGAGTCCATCACACACACAGAGGACAGAGGACAGAGGACAGACCTGTCTTTGTTTGTTGTGTCTCCATGGAGACCGCTGCTTTGATCTGCTGTTCGGCTCAGTGTTGCACGGACAGACACAATGGACGACAACCTGAGGTGTGACAACTGTAAACTGGAGCTACATGACGACAGAGAGGAGAGAGCGCTAAAACAGAGACCTCTGTTTTATTCTCTACGTATGAGCTCAGTGTGATAGGACCTAGGATAGAACTGTAAATGCATCAGACCACCATGGACATCAAAGATTGAAACAACAGATATCTTAATGTTTTTAAATGCTCACCTACATGTTAATGTTTAAAGGAAAAGTGCTGATACTATAGTTCTCTGATTATTGACTAATATCATGAAAAGGCCGCAGGCTGGTTTCCTCATATCTGTCCATGTACGTGTCAAAACCAGTGCAGCACACATACATGCATTGTCTGTTTTCAAAATACACTTCTGTTTTCACAGGAAATGTACAGTTTGCATACAGTCTCTTTCAAAATAAAAGCACTACATCAGTACAACACCACCAACTGATGTTTTTTTTTCCTTCAACAACACACATGTGGTTACGTTTAGGAAAAATGAACAGGGTTTGGCTTTACAGTCTTACAGGAAGTGAACACCGGCCTGCTGGGTGAAAGTCAGCCAGACGTTGGGCACTTTTCTGCACTGAGTTAAAGTTTTTCCAACTCGAGTTCAGAGCACTCTGGAAGAAATGCCAGGCACCTAGAGCGCAGAAACACAAGGCGAATAGCAACGCAAAAACACAAAGCAAAAAGCTTCATTCTCATTATAAACTATTACAAAAAGCCACCTCCAGCTGCTAAAACACTTTCTGTGAGACTCAGGCCCTGTTTAGACGACAACAGTTTCTCTAAAAACGGAAAAGTCTGTCCTTTGCGTTTTAAAAAATGTCTGTGTTTATATGACAACGTTATTGAAATGATCCCCGTTCACACGGAGCTGCAAAATCTACTGGAAGTGCTGTAGTATGCACACCAGGCCAATAGGTGGCAGTGTAAATTTGCAAAGCAACACCACGGCATGACGTCATATGCCTGTGCTGAAGCGCCTTCCTCTACAACGCGGTGATTACAAACCAAAACAAAGAAGACACAATGGGTAAAGCATGCACAGATAACTTTGTCTGGATGGACGACAAGGTGGAGTTGCTACAGTAACAGATCTACACTTCACTTCAATCAACAGGCTGAGCAGCACAAACAGAGCTCGGCATTGTTGCTGTGACGGTCAGCATACCTAGTGACTGGAACCGTAATACGCATGTGCGAAAACTCTCCGTTTTCACAGGAACTGCATATTACACGTTTACATGACGATGGAGAAACTGCCGTTTCTGAAAAGTTGCACTCTGGAACACGTTTTCAAAACGTTGCGTTTTCAGGCACCCAAAACGCTGCTGTCGTGTAAACGATCGCCCAAAACCCAACTGAAGTTTACCGTTTTCAGTTGAAATCGTTGTCGTATAAACGGGGCCTAAGCTTTTTGCTCGCTGTTTTGGCGTTGCTACACGACACCTTGCATTTCTGCACTTGAGGTGCCTGGTGTTTTTGTCAGAGCACTCTGAGCTCATTGAGTTAGAAAAACTTCAAGTCAGAACCAAAAAGCGCCCCATGTCATCTCCGCTTTTCTCCTCATTGTCCAATGGGATGATTTGAGAGGCGGGCCTTCCGTGGTGGTCACGACAACAAGTTTACAGTTGGTAAACAATGGAGGAGAAACTGGTGGTAGTGGTTGCTGGATACGACTTCACCTTGTGTCTGTCCAGTTTAGTAACTGGCTACTAATTACTGTGAAAATAAGTTGGTAGTTTTCGACAAAATAAACGGTAGATTGATTACACAGGAAAGTTAGGGTGAGGAGGTGATGGAGTGGTTGCCTGGCAACAACAAAAAGGCACAGCAAGTGTTTATTTACTGGTGGCATTCAATAAAAAGGCAGCGTGGTGCGTCTGTGTGATCGGAGCCTTTAAAGAAACGACTCTCTATGTCTGACATGATTAAACCTCCGTCACAGAGCAGAGGAGGCTCAATATGCAGTTTGTCATCATTTTCCCATAAAAGGCCTGAGGAGGTGTGTGTGTGTGTGTGTGTGTGTGTGTGTGTAGGCCTATGTGTGTGTGTGGGGGGTCGAGGAAGTGTGGCAGTAATATAAGCAAACAGAGAATGTGAAGAGAGGAAATGGCCCCGGAGCAGCAGAGCATTCAGCTCGCAGCGCCGGGGTGCTCGGATGCTCTCTGTCTCCTTTCAATGCAGCCCAGTCCTGCAAGCAGCGCTTTATGGACGAGCCCTGACACCCACAGGAAGTGTAAACAGAGGTCAAGTGTTAAAGTCCAACCCGCCAATTCTCACCTCCATTAAAGAGGGTTGGGGGTGGGGGGGCTCCACAGAGGCCTCACAGCACCTGGGAAGGGGCCCCTTTAAAACACTGCAGAGAGTGGTTTCATGAAGCAACTTTACAAATCAGCAAACACGTGAAATGTCGACAGGAGATTCAGAGTTCATGCATTTATCAAAGAAACCGACAAGCCACCTTGACTGCAGCGGCAAAAAAGACTAAAAGTTTAACTTGGAAATGAGAAAACTACCGTGTGAGGAAGAATAAACCTTTTCGAAATAATTCATGAAATCTCTCTGGAGTCACCAGCCGACCTTTTCTCCTACAAATATCACCGTGTGTGTGTGTGTGTGTGCAGAAAGGAAAACAAAGACATCTCTAAAAGTAGATGAGAGAAAGTGTAGGAATCGTTCAATACTTTATGAAAAGTCTGGTATTCGTTTTCTTTCTTCAGAGTAAAATGAAAAGAACATGATAATATCTGGATGGTTCATATCAGGGGTCGACAACCTTTAATATTAACAGAGCCGTTAATGGCCAAAAAAATAAATACAACGAAATCTGAAGCCCCAAAACACATCTGAATAAAGGTAACAGCCTTTAAATCTGAATCAGCCCATCAACATTATGAACAGGTCTGAATGAGCATTTGTTAATATGATTTACGACAGGGTAGCTCCTCTGCAGGGAGTTACTGATCATTATTTAACATCTTAACTTTGCTGCGCTGGTGGTGAAACAAAATGAATCAGTCCACTCACTATTAAATTCTCTGTTTTCCTCCAAGTCTTCTTCTTCTCCTCTTTTGTATCTGGAATCCACGGCTAGCCATGATAGAGAGACTCCAGGACTGAAGTTCAGAGAAATTTAGAGGAAAAGGCAGCAGGTCGTAGACTGATAACGCTCATTTTAGCTGATGAAAAGTTTTGAAATTCAGTGTGTAGGCTACACATTCTGACTGTCGTATAATGCAATAACCACTTTAGGCCAACAGCAGCAACAAATGAAACTCTGAATGTTAACAAATAACTGTCATTCACTTCCAATTACTTTTATGTCACAGCCGCAAGAAGCCAATGGAGCCGCAGGTTGACGACCTCTGGTTCATATGAAGCCACAGCCTGCAGCCGCTTAGTTTATCTCAGCAGAGGTGGTTGAGACAAACAGTTACACCGACTGAAATCAACTCAGACTGTCAGAGAGGACCGCCTGGTCAAAATTTATGAGTCTGCTTCAGCAACTGGGACTGATGGACACGTGCAACACGGTCTCACTTGGAAGTCAAATACCATCGCTTGGTCAGTGACTTCCAGCGTCAGACACCAAGGACAAAAAGATGTCCTTTCATTTCAGCATGGGACACAGCTGGTCCAACCACGCGCGCGTGCGTGTGTGTGTGTGTGTGTGTGTGTGTGTGTGTGTGTGTGTGTGTGTGTGTGTGTGTGTGTGTGTGTGTGTTGAAGGAAAAAAACGTTAATTTGCAGTGTTGTACTGACGTAGTGCTTTTATTTTGAAAGAGACTGTATCAAACTGTACATTTCCTGTGAAAACAGAAGTGTATTTTGAAAACAGACAATGCATGTAACAGGCTGAAGTTGACACGGCGTCCCAGAACGTCAACAACCAACACACCCAGGGTACCTTGGACGCCATATGTGGACGTGGAAAGTCCATGACCAAACGTGGACATGTGACGAGGTCGCAGTGAGGACGGGTCTGTCACAACAACTTAGTAAGTTACCATGTCAAATTATTCAGATTCTGTTTTATGTCTCTTGATGAAGCTTTCTTTTACCAAATTCTATCTATTTATCTATTTCAGTTCATTTTCCTGCATCGTGCAGCTCATCACTGCAGGTATCCTCTCCCTCAGCTCAGAGGTGCAGCGGCCTGCAGTGTCAGACAGGTCGAATACACACAGCCTCCATTCCCAGGACGAGGTCGTCATGACAGTCAACAGAAAGCGTTCAGGGACAAAGTTAATCCCTCATTAAGTTGGTAATGACATGGACGGTCATTTCTCTGGCTCTGTGGTCTGAATGGTCACTGTTAGCCCAGCAGAGAGCAGCTCATACAGTAGCACTTCACAGCACTGGTGTCAATGCTAATGCTAATGCTGATGCTTACTTAGGGACTGCTCATATTTATGAGAGGGGAGGGGTGGAGGTGCACAAAGAGAGAGGCATGTCAAATAATATTCTTAAGACTGAGGAAGAAATTATGCTTTTTAGTTTGGCTCAGGGGAGGAGCACATAAACTAAAATGGTTATATTTTTGTTTTTATTTTATGAAAACATGCCTTACAAATGTTGGCAATTTTACAAATTTTGGTGATCATTTCTGGCCAATAAAATGTGGCATTTCTAAAAGGAAATATGTGGGTTTGGAAGGCATGTTTTTAAATTGCTGATATGACACCATTTATCACAGCCAGAAACTGTAAAAAGAGAAATTATCTTTGGATTTTCCTAAATTTCCGATGGTCCTTGGACACATCGTGTGTGACAAATGCTTCCCTCAGAAAAATAACAAAAACAAATCGAAACTCAAACAGTGATATTTCATCAAAATCACTTTATTCTCATTTAAAATTTGGCCAAAAATAAACTGTTTGCACAACAAGAGTTAAAAATTGAGGCTTTTTCCAACTCCAGGATTTCATCCTAAGACGTTTAAATTTCAAACATCAAAGGGTAAGTTTTAACTCATTTATGGTGGAGGGAGGGTGATGGATTTTCCTCCAGTCACTCATGGAGGGTCATGGGGAAATATGTGGGGCTTCAGGGAGGGTCAAAAAAATGAAAATAAAAATCTCCTCTTCTGACGAGTGAAGAACAGTCCCTTGCTGGAGCGACTGCTGGTCCTCCCCTCTGCCACACATGTAAATGAAAAACACACACAATCTGCATAGTGACACTGTGACAGAGGCACAATCAAGAATTTTAACCATCATTTAGCTGATGGTGTTGATTCAACATGTGTTACAGAGAGACAGAGCAGGCTGAGAGGTTTCAGCTGACAGAGGGATCCAAACTCTCGTCTTTATCACTGTGTCTGTCTGTGTACAGTGAAGTTACTCTCATGCAGCCACAGTAATGACACTGAGTGTTAAAAATGAGGACTGCTTTAAGGAAGCAGCAAAACAGCATGATGATGACCTGAGGGTCCAGAGTGCTGAGGAAAGGCCAGGTGATCACTACAGAGGTTTCACATCCCCTGTTCACCGTATGTGTGTGTGTGTGTATATATATATATATATATATATATATATATACACACACACATATATATATATATGTGTGTACAGTATATACAACAATATATTTGTGTTTCTTGTGCCTTGATTTATGTTATGTTTGTAAAGATTTAATTTATTTTTGTTTTAGTTAAAGGGGTATCGTTTAACATACATGAAGTTGTAGATTATTATTTTTGATTGATTGATCAGACGTTACTCAACAGTTATTCAGTACTTGAGTAGTTTTTTCACCAAATACTCTTTTACTTTTACTCAAGTAATTATTTGGATGACTACTTTTTACTTTTATTTGAGTAATATTGTTCTAAAGTATCAGTACTCTTACTTGAGTAAAATATTTGGCTACTCTACCCACCTCTGATTGTCTGTTTTCAAAATCCACTTCTGTTTTCACAGGAAATGTACAGTTTGCATACAGTCTCTTTCAAAATAAAAGCACTGCGTCAGTACAACACCACCAACTGATGTTTTTTTTCTTCAAAAACACACACGTGGTTACGTTTAGCCGTCACACACACGTGGTTGAGTTCAGGAATAAAGAACAGGGTTTGGCTTTACAATCTTACAGGAAGTGAACACCGGCCTCCTGGGTGACAGTCTGTGGTTGCTGGACCATCCACCACCCCTCCTGCTTTTGGCATTTTCATGTGTCTGACGCCGGAAGTCACAGAGCAAGCGTTGGTTTTTGACAACTTTGCAGTGAGACCGGGTTGGATACTTCTGTTCTGTGTCAAAAAGAAAAGACTTCACAGCGGCTCTAAAGCTCCATCTCTGTGTAAAAAGGTCTACTGTCTTTCTGGTGATCGCAGCAGTAACACAGCTCGTTATCAGTGCATTTAAAGACTCGACTAGAGACTTGTTTTGACATGACTTCAGAGTTGGACCTGCCCAAAAATACTTTTTAATTCTCAGTTAATATCGTTTATTTAATATTGGGATATTTCTCCAGATAAATCCTTTAAAAACAGCTTATAACATCCAGAAAAACTCCACAAATATTCATATTAAGCCACAACTAAAAGTTTAAAGTGCAGACAGGTGTGCACGTTCAGACATGTCTTCAGATTGTTTAGTGAGCCATCAAGGGTCATCCTCACAGATGGAGCATTAGTTAATTATCACGGTAAATTACAGTGAAAATAAAATGAACCAGATTTGTTAATTCACTGAAAAAATGTGTTTGTTCTTCTCTGAGTTATAAGAATAAATGGCAGGTTTGTCATTTGTCTTCTTCTTTCACCGCCTGCAACTTGCATGAAATGCAACATTTGTTAAACTGATAACCATCTGAATTAAGTGGGAGATTTTATATAAAACAACTAGTAAGTGTGTTTTTGTTCCTGCAGCTTCAGAGCAGGTGTTTGTGTAACTTCCCATCACATCATCCTCCTCCTCACAGTCCTGGTTGTGTACTGGAGCCAGACTGAGCACACCTGTCTTTATACTGGACTCCCATTCATAGTCAAGGTGAGGGCCAAGGCCCCGCAGTAATGAGCCCTGGGCCCTCGGCCCCCAGCAGCGAGGTGACGGAGGCAGGTCGTTCTGGATCGTCCTGTAAATGGCTTCATAAAGTCATTAGCGATGGATGTGCGTGGACAGGAAAGGCCCAGATGACAGAGGCTGTTAAATGTGTCGGGCAGGTGAGAAAGCGATCTCCTTTCACCTCACTAATAATAATGATGACAGTGTTTCTCTATTCTTTTGTTTCATTCAATCAGGTGTGAACTGAGCCTGGAGGTGACGCAGAAAATGAGAGTTTCTCCTCTGTCACGTCTCACTGCTCTGTCATGAACTCCTTCATGAATAACTTCACAGTTTGGAGATCATGACTTGAAGTCACTCAGAGCTGTAGCCTTAGCGTGTTGCTCTCCATAAAACCAGGACATTTAACCTCCTGTCCTTTAGTTCAGACACTTTTCTACCCAAACGTTTATCGAATATATTTCTTGGAAAACTTTTGCCATTGATGATATAAACCAACTCAAAGTAAAAGTCATTTTTGCCGTACCTAAATACAACTTTTAAGACATTCTGAGTAGTTTGATTTGATGTTACTGTTCACCTCAGCAGTGTAAAAAGTGAAGTGAAGGCAGTGTTGTTGCAGTGGGGCATGTGGGGCCTGTGGGTTGGGGTTGATTCAGATTGCCACCTAAGAAATATGACTGTGATCAAATAAGAACTCACAGTCAACTGACAATGGTGCTGTTCACTATTTGTGGCTTAAAAGGAAAAACTCATCCCCGTCATGTTTTTCTTTTTCTTCCTTTTTGTAATTTATTTTGGAAAATAGCTATAAATTACGAAAACTACTTGGTGGTACATTTGTCACGTACAGATAATAGACTGTAAAAAATAATGGACATAGCTGTGACATCACCCATTGGTTTATGAACTCCTGTTTTGAAGCCTTGAGTCTGACATTTCTGCCGTCACCATCTTGGTCATTTGTGGCCTGAAGTGAACATATTGGTGAGAGGTCGGAGCTGTGACGTTCTGGGACGCTGTGTCAACTTCAGCCTGTTACATGCATTGTCTGTTTTCAAAATACACTTCTGTTTTCACAGGAAATGTACAGTTTGCATACAGTCTCTTTCAAAATAAAAGCACTACGGTACAACATCACGAACTTCATCAAACACAGTCAAAGGATGGCTTTTTTTGTCGGCGTCTGACGCTGTAAGTCACTGACCAAGCACCAGTTTTCGACGACTTCGAGCTGAGACCAGGTTGATTTCTAGTCTGCAAGAGCAACGCAACAGCCAGAAGAAATGGTGGTACTGTACATTTCTGCAAACCACAGATAGGTTACACTGGGAATTATGTAGTGAATATGAAACTTAACATTTCAATAACCCTGTGGTTAACATGTGATTATGTTATGGCACAAAAACCACTTGGTTAAGGTTTGGAAAACGTCACGTTTTGGCTAAAATACTTGGTTTTTGGGGACACAATCCCTGCTAGAAATGCAGCAATGTCTCTGTAAAAAAACAACCACATTTTGTGGCACTGTCTCCATGAACGCCCAAAACCAGCGCAGGAAGCTACCTCGTTTTTTGGCGCTTAGGTCCACTGATGTAGCAGAGGTATTTGATGAGTTGGGATGAAAATGGGTTGAAATCCTGAACACTGGACCTTTAAAATAACCCGTTTTGGTGGCAGTATCTCCGCTGGAAACACAGCAACAGCTCGCTGAAACACAACCGGTGAGTTTGTCTTGAACAGCCTGCAGCTCAGTAGGCGTCTGGCCTACGCGACAGTCAGCTTACATTATATCAGGAATGTTAATATGGTAAATATCAGCCATGCAAATATAACGATTTACACACCAACATGTTCTCCTGATGACTGCGCTGACAGAAGTGTCGACCTGATGTGTATAATGTGATCTATTTTACATGATATAACTGTACTTTGTTTGTAAGTTGCTGCAGTAAAAGTGACAGAGGGATGTTTGGAAAGTGAAAACCTAAAACTTTTTATCTGGACTATCTGGAGCTCCCAGAGCCAAAGACAAATCCTCAGCAGTGACAGACAACGAGCCACAGATTAGCCAGCAGCAGATACTGAGAGAATGAGAGCTGATGAGGAGTTTCAAGCTTTCACTGAGAGCCTCATTAATGAAGGACGACCCGTAGAGCCATCAGGGAGCTGCCCCTCCAGCTTCTTTCTCCTCTCAGGACATGACTATGAAAGGAGGACTCTCTCTGGGACAATGGGCCGCGTATTCCTTGTCTGGCTCCAATACACAAGGAGGACATGTTGGCTTTCACTGCAGCATCGTCACAGGACACAGAGGCCTCGCTGCTCAGATCACGAGAAGGAGGATGAATGTTGGAGGAGCAAACAACAACAAGGTTTCCCTCTTGGTGTGGCAGCAGGGTTCAGACTGATGAGTATTTTCAGCACTGATTCATCTTTGTGCCCATAGAGAAATTGGAAAACTTGGAAATATGTCCATCACAGGTCCCCAGAGCAAGTGTATGAACTTTGCTTTTATGCCGTCCCTGTTTTCATGTATGGCATCAGGATAAAATCTGTCTCCCTCCTTCAGCTCGTCCAAAACTGCTGCCAGAATCTTGACTCAGACTTAAAACATGACATCACACCGATCATTCCCGACACTGGTTACCTGCTGCTTTTAGAATTAAGATTTTACTGATGACTTACACAGCCCTGATGGGCCTCACTATAATAGATAATTTATTGCTATTGGCTCCCTCTGACCCTGAGGTCCTCAGCTACATCTTTTCATGTTGTTCCTCAGATTAATTCACAAAGGTGACGGAGCCTTTACATTCAGAGCTCCTCGACTCTGGACCGACCTGTCTGAGGAGATCAGTGCTGCAGACTCATCTTTGAAATCACTGCTGAAAACCCTTCTGTGATTTTAACTGTTTCATTCTGTTTTACTCTGCTGTTCTGCTTTTATTGTTTTTATCTTGTTTTATCTGCTTTGTCTTTTATTCAGTTTTGTAACTGAAGGTGCTCTATAAATAAAGTTTATTATTAGTATTGTTACACTTATTAGTTTTTAACCTGCAGTATTCACATAACTGTACATAACTTCTTATGTCTATTCTTATTCTTACTTTATTCTATTGATGTATATATTTGTAGTGAACATTATAGCACAATACATAATTTAGATTTCTGACTGTAACACTAGTTTTATTTTATTTTATTACTTTATATTTACATACTTCTATTTCATACTCTTTTTCTTACTTATTATAATTCTGTATTCTTTGCCTGTAACGAATCATAATTTCCCCTTCAGGTATCAATAAAGTATTTCTGATTATCAGTATTGCTGCAGAGGGACTACAGTTGAAAATTAGCTAAACTGATTTAAACTTGCACATTTACAGAAATGTTAATGGATGTGTTCTGTCCATGTCATCTGTAACTGTATAAATAAATAAATAAATAAAACTTTAACCTGCAGTTTTTTGTCTTTTACTTGAAAGATAAACTGGTTATCAAATTTTCTGTCAATCAAAACATCTGCAGGATTCTGAGAGGACAGAGTAGGAGTTATATTCAGTCTGACAGACGAAAACGTCTTTAAAAGTTGAATTAATTCCACTTATTTCACTTACTTTAACACTTTTCTGAACATGTCTCTGATCTGAGCTCACTGTTGCACTATATTAAAAGTTATTTAATATTTTTTCAAGCAGATTTGACTCAAAAAAACATCTGAAATCTTGTTTTGTCCCACAGAGGTTTCAGCATTAAAAGGTGAATTCAGTGACTTGTCAGTACAGTGCTCAGCAGCGCTCGGGGTCATGATGGGGTGGGTGGTCCGGTCGTATAAACGCATCAGAAGAAACCTCCTCATTGTTGAGTGCAGGTTGAGAAAGTCTGTGTTTGCGCTCTTCATTAGACATTCTGGTGTCAGTGAAGCAGAATAAATAAAACTCAAAGGGACCTGCGCTTCGCTCCGGTGTTTAAATGTGTTTTAACAGTTACTTAAAGCTCCGCGGAGCCACTGTGCCACCTCCAAATGATGGAAATGAGCCGGGGACGTTTGCAGAGCTGGCAATAATCCGAGTTGAAAGAGACGAACGTCTTTGTGCTGAGAGAGCAAATCACTTCCTTTAAAGAGCCGCAGCAACTTCAGACCTTTAATGAGAAACTAATAAAACAAAGGGGAGCATTTCCGGTGCAAAATGTATTTCAGAACTATGAGTCTCTCTGAGCAGCCTGAGGAGGTGTGTTATATTAATACGCAATAAATAAATAAATAAATAAATAAATAAATAAATAAATCCTCCACCATCTGATTTCAGGCAAACTTGTTTTAGGACTCAATCAGAGCTGCAGAGGCCTTTCTCAGTCTGATGATGGGATGGATCAGCCTGTGGATTAACGCAGTGTTTCAGATTAGTGGAGCTGCAGTTTGGTAAAAACCAGCAGCACCACTCTGTCTCCACACCAGACCTGCTGAATCTGACGCCTCCATTACGCACGACAGTTACTCCGCTTTAAGGAGCGACACCGCTGCTGTTAAAAGACACACTTTGGACACAGAGCCGTTCATTTTATACAGGAAAGAGATGATGGGCTGTTTACACACAGCAACGAGTCTCAGTTTACAGCTGGTTGAGACAAACACAAATTTAACTCTTGGTTATGACTGAATCAGAAGGTTGAAGGAGTGCGTAAAGAGTGCGTAAGATTAAAGAAACAGTGGATCCTGTGTGCAGCTTGGAGTCGGCCTCCAGTTGTGAAGCGACTTGTTACGCTGCTTAAAGCATCTGTCGGCCAGCCAGGACTTAAAAGGCTCCAAATAAGATGATTCGGGAACATCAAGGCTCTCCCAGCGGTAATGATTACATTTGGACTTAAGATCCATGCAAGAATTTGTAGGGCCAGTAAATCTGTGGAGTTCCCCTCCCCCCGCCGCTCTTCAAAAGCCTCGTCATTCAAAGGCTGAGGATGTTTGACAATCCCAGCTTGTACTACTCCACCAATTAATTGGATACGTTGTCGGGATGTTCGTTTCTCTCATCTGCTACTTAGAAAGACAAAGGGTCGGTGGGGGGCTGTTGACACCTCTGCGTCCGGCTGGAGTATAAATCAGGACTCTCCACAGAGCAGCAGCAACATTCACCTTCCTGCTGCACCTGGAGGAGCCACAGCCTGTTTCTGCTGAGATTGTATTTTACCACTTTTTAAAACCATCAGACAGAATGCAGGTGCCGAACAGACCAGTTGGAGCTTATGGATACTCTGTGCGTAATTACGCACCAGCATCGCTGTACCCGCAGTACCAGGGGAGCCAGTGCGCGCAGACAACGAAGCCTCCAAGTGGGAAATCTTTCACCATCGATGCTTTGCTCGCCAAGCCGGAGGACACGAGAAGCTGCCGGGCGAGTCCCACACAGTGCGGAGAGAAATACCAACCAGCAGTCCCGGTGCTGCCGCTCACCGGACACGTGGGTTTACCGATGTCAACAGCACCTTACGCCTACTCTCCAAACGTGCTGCACTCAGCGCTGCACACACAACCGGGACACCCAGTGTACTGCTGCCCGCCTTTCACCTACCAGCCGTCGTGTCGTGGAGCATTTTACGCACAAGGTAAACAGAGTAGAACTACCAGAGCATGACGAGTCTGAAACTGTTTCCGTGTTGCAGTGTGATTAAATGTGTCCTCTCTTCTTTGCAGCTTCATTGTCCAAAGTGAACGCAGGGCTGCACTCGTTCAAAACGAAAGGTGGGAAGTCTAAACGGATGCGCACGAGCTTCACCAGCGAGCAGCTCTCCCGGCTGGAGAAGGAGTTCGCCCGGCAGCAGTACATGGTCGGGTCCGAACGGTTCCTCCTGGCCTCGGCTCTGCAGCTCACAGAAGCTCAGGTGAGAACATATGAAGGGAATATAATGATTTAGACACTTAGAGTGCAGCCTCAGAAACATTTAAACGCGTTTCTTGTTCTAATATTTTTAACATGCGTGTTGTTTTTTCTCTCCAGGTCAAAGTCTGGTTCCAGAACCGGCGCATCAAGTGGCGCAAACAGAGTCTGGAGCAGCAGCAGGCCAAGCTGGCCAAACTGGGTCTGGCTGCTCCGCCGAAAAGTCCCGGATCTCAAGGCCACGGAGATGATGAGGATGAGGAGTTCTCCGACCTGGACGTGGACATTGACGTGTCTGATGACTCGGCTGATCACTGCTGACCGAACATCCCCGGACTGTTTCAGACTGTTTGTACATACTGCTGAGAAAAGAGGCGCGTGTCTCCAACTATGGATATTTAATAGATGTATAGTTATATATTTAATTTTCTACTGGTGTTGCTCTTTGATAAGTTCACTTCATGTGTTTCAGTTTTTGTACATTTGAATGAAACATTCAGAAATATATTTTATGACATTAATTCAAACTTTGTCCTGTTCGTTCCTTCACATTCAGCCAAGAGTTAAAGACGTTTCACAGATTAAAGAAATCCTCATTTATTATTATTATCAGTGAAGTCAGTGAGAGATCCATGTTTAACAAAAGCCAAACTGTATCAAAACATCCCTTTAGAAACTCTCAGCAGTGTAAGGGACTGTTCTTTATTTATCAGGAGAGGGGGGTGGCTGGAGTGACTTTTTTGGGGGAAAAACATAATCTCGCACCACCATAAATGAGTTATTAGAATTTTAAAACGTACAATTTGATGTTTGAAAGTTAAAAGTTGAAGACGAAATCCTGTTAAGACCTTTTAAGATTAAGACCAGGGCCTGGTAAAGATTATTATTCACAGTTATTCACAGAGCATCTTAAAAGAGCTCGTAAGGGGGGAAAACAACTGTTGGGAGCAGAGAGGAAACACAAAGAGGGCAGAGAAATATTCTCCAAACACTGGACGACAGTGAGTTAATGAAAGGCTGCAGATTAGGTGGTGCAGGAATAAAATGTGTGGTTGATGTCATTAGGGATACGCACACATTTCCCACCTAACGATCAGGACACTGAGAAAACTGTAAAAACACATCAGTGATGAGTTGAGTCGGTCTCAACCTTCCATCAGCAGTGATCACACTGACACTTTCACTGTCTGCAGTTCATCTCATTTCCACGGGTGTCCTCACATTACGGGGTCAAAAAAGGACAACCAATCACATCCCTTAAAAGAACACATCACACCTGACAACAGGGTTAACCTCACCTCCTCAGTAAGATAAAGGTTTCTGTCCCTTCATTGCTCAGAGTTGATCTGAGAACTTTCCTAAATCACTCCTAAGCTACGACTCCTCACTAAAAGTTTTTAGGCTAAGTTAGGAGCTCTGTGAGAGAGTTCACAGAATCCATCACAACGCCTCTTCACTCTGCTCATTAAAATATTCATGTCTCAAAATCTCATGTTCATAGTTCAATAACTAATGGAGTGCTAAGAAATATCGTTTCTACATTAAGAGCTGTTTTGGATCAACATGTTTTATGTTTTGTAAAATCTGATAAAACAAATGTTTAATTTTTGCAATTTTACTTGATGACTTTATTTAAAGACTTTAATTATAATGTTTAAAGGGATAGTGCAGCCAAACATGTAATGCAGCCATTATCTACTCACCCATATGCCGAGGGAGGCTCAGGTGAAGTTTTAGAGTCCTCACATCACTTGCAGAGATCCAAGGGGAGAGGAGGTAGCAACACAACTCCACCTAATGGAGGCTGACGGCGCCCCAGATTCAAACGTCCAAAAACACATCATTGAAACCACAAAATATCTCCATACTGCTCGTCCGTAGTGATCCAAGTGTCCTGAAGCCCCGACATAAAAAGTTGTTTGGAAAAACCTCATTTGAACTCTGTTTTTAGCCTCATTGTAGCCTGTAGCTTTAACTGTACACCGTGCTCATGTGTGTGCTTGTGTGCGAGACCAGCGAAAGCACGTGAACTCACACTTGAGCGCGGTGCACACTGGGTTTTTTTTCTTACAAAAGCATTTGTTGCACATGATGTGTCCAAGGACTGTCGGAAATTTGAAAATCCAATAATAGTTTCTGTTTTAACAGTTTCTGGCTGTGATAAATGGTGTCATTTTGTGCCTTCCAAAAAGCACGTTGACTTTAAAAACTAGCAGTGAAATGAATACAAAACACAACCATTTAAATCTGTATGTCCCTCCCAGAAGCCAAACGAAAAAACAATTCCCTCTCCGGTCTTTAAAAAATGATTTGACATGCCTCTCTGTTTTTGCACCGCCCCCTCCGTTCTCATAAATAACAGACAGTCCCTAACCCAAGTCTCATTTATCCAGTCTCATGCACAGTACTTTGTAAACACATGCATTTTCACAGCTGAGCAGCATGTCTGGACACACACAAGTGCGTTTGAACTCTGCTGAAGCTCATATCCTTACAAGTGCTAAGGCTCGCTCAGGTCGTGCTACTTGAAGGTGGAAGTGTTTTAAACTTGATATTTTCATGAAAATGCATGTTTGTGAAGTACTAAACATATGACTGGATAGATGAGACCTAGATTATGCTGCAATGCATCAAGAATTTTCACCACAGAGAGTGCTGATGTGTAGGGTCCAGTATTTGCTGCTGCGCCCCTGCCTGAAGATGTGTTTTTTAAATATGAACTTTTTCTTTGAAGCCCCTTAGAAACTGGTCTCGTTTGTTTCGTTAACATTAAATTAGGATGACATAAAAAAGTCACAAACAGGTTTATGTGAAATATCAGAGTGACATAGAGTCATAATTTTATCCAGTCAACAGCTGATGACGTCAAACTCATTTAAACTGAGAAACAACCGAAACATCTAAATTTCAAAAACAGTTTTATAATTTATGAGGAGGAGTTTCACAATTAATTAAACGTAGAGCACAAACTGCTCACTGAACCATCAGATGAGACTCTGGTTTAAATACTAACTGATCGTTTGCCTTGTTGTAAAGATGTTGGTTTAATAATCTGCACATCAATATCATAAACTGATTTATCTCTGGAGAGCAAACTCGTCTCCTCTCTAATGTACCACAATCAAATCATCATCATGACCTATGACCTCTCTTTATTGCTCCTCTCATCTCCCCCTGCGCCCGGTGTGAAGATGATGGAGACATGGCGAGACATTTCCTCCCGGGTTTGATCTGAGTTTCATTCTGGGACGGACTCGGGTTCCCCTCTGGTTTCAGCTAAGTCAATAAATAACCCTCTCAGGGATTATCTGCGGCGCTCTGTAACCCGGGGTCAGTCTGTCTCGGGGCGACAGAGCTGGGTCTCACTGTTTAATCTGTTTAAACGGTCAATACGCCCGTTCTCACTGCTCCTCCACACACAGGGCTCACACAGGCCCTCCCACCCCCGGCAGGTGTCCCGTCTCTGCTCTATTCAAACTGCACGTCTTTCCTTCCAGGTGGAAACATAACGTCTGCTGAAGCCTGCATGGCAGACATGAGGGATAAAACAGGAGGGATGACAGCGTGCAGAAAGGATTGGGATGCAGCAAATGAGTCCATCAGAGCAGCTAATTGGGGTGGTCAACCTGAAAGTCCAGTCTTGGATAACTCCATCATATTAAACAAAGAGAGCTGATGTGAACACAGAGCTGCGTTTCTATCGCTTTAATCCTCAGCAGCAGGACGTCAGGCCCACAGTTAATATTCTGTCTTAATAAATGTATCATCAGCCACTTTTAGCTTCCAGCAAACCAAAACCCCAACTCCACAAAAGACGTGACGCTGTGTAAAACGGAAATTAAAACAGAATTATAATCTTTTTTTTGACCTTTATTCACTTGAATTCAGTCCAGAGACAAAATATTTAACGTTCAAACTGATGAACTTTATTATTTTTGTTAATATACACTCATTCTGAATTTGATACCTGCAACAAGTACCAATAAAAGAGTTGTGCAATACTCAGAAAACCTGTTTAAAACATTCCACAGGTAAACAGGTGAACTGGTGACAGGTTAAAGTATCATGACTGGGTATAATGGGGCGTCCTTGAAAGGCTCAGTTGTTCACAAATAAGGATGGTTACTTTACGAAAAACTGCAAACAGTCCGACAGTTTAACCGTACGAAACCTGCAGCAACATCACTTTTCTTGTGCTGCTTTCAGACCTGCCTTTCACATGTATTTAAACCTCTGAACGCTGACAAAATGTGGCAACAACCAGTGTTTTTCAGGCCTCAAAGGAGAAACAGGACTTGTTTCTAAAAATAAAACGTCAGCCTCAGCTTTTTAAGAAGATCATCAACCTGAGGTTTAAAAGAATCGGAGTCATCAAGAGGCTAACTTCTCTCCCTGAGCAGAAATAACATCAGGAGTGTTCACAGCCTTCTTCCCAGCATTTGCAAAAATAATTACCTTAGTTTTAATCAGCATTTAAAAGCAGCTTTAGTTGTGAAAGCTGAATCTGTGTAACGTTAAAGACAGACTGCAGTTTAGCCACAGCCTCACAATATATCACTGTGTCATCAACATAAAAATTAATATTGGTACTATCCAAATTTTGACCAAGACTATTGATATAATTGGAAATAACAGCGGACCTAACACAGAACCCTGGGGTACACCGTTACAAGTGCTGAGCCAGTTAGAGAGGTTTATTTAGAGGTTTATTTACCCTTCAATTACCCTTCTGAGAGGTAAATGACAAACCAGCCCACCACTTGGTCAGATATACTAACACTAGTCAACCTCTGTGTCAAAATAAGACAGTCAACCATGTCAAAAGCTTTGGACAGGTCAATAAAAAGAGCTGCACAGCCCTGCTTACACTAAATAAGTGTCCTCAGCTTTCAAACACTTAACGAACAGGCGAAGTCACAAGTGACATGTTTCAGAATGAGTGTATATACAAATCATTTCATTCTGTAGTTATTTATGTTTTACACAGCCTCCCAACTGGTTTTGAATTCAGCGTGCACATGTAACCTCAGCACACCACGTCTGTGAGCAGCAGAGGAGCTGTCGGAGGGAGACATCGGCTGGTAACAGTATCAAAGAGAGAAGTTTAATAAACAGTATAGGAGCTGATCTGCTCCGGCTGATTACGGCTGAAGGAGCAGAATTTGTGTAAAAACCCCAGGGAGCCGTTTCTGATGTGATCAGCCGGGAATCAGAGCTGCCCCCTCCTCTGCACTCCACAGCCCAACGTAATCCCATTGAGGGGAAGAAAGAAGCAGTCAGAGGCCTGGGAAAACCTGGAGAGTCCTGGAGAGGGGAGGGCGGGGGTCACCGGGCTCATCGTCCCAATTAGCACAGGGCACCTTAGCGGCTGGAGACGAGCCAACGCTGGCTGGGCTTCTTAAGACTCTCTGCAGGGTCTGACGTGAAGCTCCGCATGAAAGGAAACTGTTACATCTTCATCCTGAGGACAAAGTCGGCTCTGATACTACGTCACTTAAGAAACACTGATATGATTTGTGTTCAACGGACAAATGTAAAGTATTCATGGTTTGCAGAAACGTACAATGCCACATTTGTTTCTGACGACTGGGCTGCAACGAAAAACCTGAAGATGCTCAGTTTACTTTTAAACTTGACAAAAGAAAGCAACAAATGCTCAGATCTCAGAAGCTGGAACCAGAAAATGTTTCTCATTTTACTTGGAAAATAGCGAAATAGTTTCAGCCTGGTACTAATGTGCATATTTCCAGCTTACAAACATACTTTTTGAGCTCTAATGTGTTGTGTGTCTTTTTGTCATCACTCCTCTGTGACCTGTTTTATATTAGATTGCACCTACTGTTATGTTATTTTAGTCTTTTGTATGGTGCACTCTTTGTTTCTGCACTCCTACAACTTTTAATTGCAAATACAAAACCGTACTAATGAACCTTCATTAATATAGGCCTATATTTTATCTCCAAGTGCACGTCACACACTGAGCGAGCCGCCTGTTAATGACGCTGTGGGCTAATGGGCATGTAGCTACTTCCATGTTTCAGATGATACGTCATGTTTGTAGTCGACCAGTGAAGATGAGTTTACATATCACCTTGGGTTCGTCCTTCACCTTCTCAAAATGATCCCACACTTTGGATTTCCTGCCCGACATGTTATTAACTAGCCTGTGGAATAACCGCAGGTACCAGCCCTGGAGATTAACCTGACTCCTGTCTGACTGCTGAGCGTGGACACTTCCTGTGCCTGTCCTTTCAAAGTAAAGTCACACATGGTCCAGTCATATAGGTTTGGGTTTATTTTGAGGAGGTGCAGCTCCTCATAGAGTTTCACTTTTTATCTGCGACCAAGCAGCAAATCTTGCCAACTAATGACCTCTCTGGTCGACTGTTAGGGGGCAGCCCTGGTACTTACACACAGTCAGTGTATTACCTACAGTAGATGTCAGTCAGCATGCTCTCAACTTGGAGAAGCAAACTGGAATGTGACACAGAAGCTAAGCACTGTACTGTGTGGACGATGGTCAGATATTAGACGTATTTTAGCCACCTTAAAAACAGTCACACTTGAAAAAAGTTTATATCAGTTTAAGTGCAAACTATACTTAGAGTATTCTCACTGCTTTGTCTTTATGTCAGGTTTGGATCAGTACCTCTGCATCCCCACTTAAAACATCTGAACTATCCCTTTAATCAGCTGTAACTTTAACTGCTGACGAACCAAACCTCTCACCAGCTTTAAAAGTCTGTATGTAAATTTAGATGCCGTTGGTCACGTGACTGAGCCGCGGTCCTCAGCGTCAGATTGTGATGCAGCTGTGTGAAGGTGTGAAAGTTCTCATGGAGAGCAATAACCTGCAGCTCCAATAGGAGAGAGCACTTCATTTCACCATCACGCGTTTTAGGGCAGGCGATTGTAAAGAAGAAGAAAATCCTCCTTTGCATTTTATTTGGACACCGAGGCCCCTCTACTCCATCTAATAGTCATTAGCTTTCATTACCAGCGTTTGAAGTACAAGCTGCCCTTTGTCCCCTCCTGAAAGGGACGCACAATGGCTCCTGACACGGGCACTGACCAGAGGAGCTCTCCTCAGCCCTGTGTGGGAGGACTGATTGTGTTTCTGTCAGGAAATAGCAGTTCCTGTTCACATCAGCAGACACACACAGAGAGCGCTGAGGAGAAAGTTAAAGACCAAACAGAAGGAAGGAAGCTGGAGTCTGCGGCTTTTCAAACAATGCGTAATTTATCCACCGTGCGTCTTTTACGCACACCAGCGCCCACGAGTAAAATGACAAACAAAAACATGTTGGATTGTATCTCTATAATATTCCTGCAGGACTAGAGTCTGTTGCAGTTCACACTCTTATCTTCTTTACTGATGAATTGATTTCCTAATAAATCGCTGCTAAATTAATTTTAGACTCTAATTTGCTGTCTTGGAGCTCGTTTGTTGTATTTTAATGTTTTATTTAATAAAGCATTACACACATGTTGCTATACCGCTCATATGGGAAACTGTGTGTGTAATGTGGCTGTAAAATATGTGTGAAACACGTTTTAGGGACTGTTCTTTACTTGTCAGAGGAGGAAGCGGCTGCACTAACTTTTTTTACCCTCCCTGAAGCTCCACATATTTCCCCTTGACCCTCCCTGAGTGTCTGGAGGAAAACACATGACCCTCCCTCCTCCATATATGAGTTAATAGATTTTAAAACCTACCCTTTGGTGTTTGAAAGTTAAAAGTTGAAGATGAAATCCTGGAGTTGGAGAAAGTCTCAGTTTTTCTCTCTTGTATGCAAACTGTTTATTTTTTTGCTAAATTTTAAAAGAGCTGTCAAATGAAGATTTTTTTTTGACATATCACTGTTATAAGATCAGATTTAGTGTATTTTCTTTTTGATTTATGACAGCAATTTCAATGCTTCATCAATTATTATTCAAGGACTGTTAGATAACCATTTAGAAAATCTAACAATACTTGCTGTTTTTACAGTTTCTGGTTTAGGTTGTACAGATTTTAGGGATATGAAATACTAAAAAAATACCAACGTAGTTCCTGGGGAAATATTTCTAAAGAATCAGACCATTAAAACAGCTTTTCATTCTGCTCATAAAAATGAACATATCTCAAAAAATAAAAAACGTGCATAGTTCAAATAACTTAGAGTGTTCAGAAATACTTTAAAATATTTTCTGCATTTAGAAATCTTTTGGATCAAAATGTTTTGTTTTTATTTCATAAAATCGGATTTAAAAAAACATGTTTTTTTGTATTTTTTTATGTCATAAAATAAAGTCTTTAATAAATCATTATGAATTATTGACTTACATAACTTTTAAGCTTCGGTTGAACAGATTTTAGGGATATGAAGCATTTGAAGATACTCAGAGAAATGACGTCACAACACGCAAAAATATCAGTGTAGTCACCTCACCGTTGTTATTCTCACTGAGTCGAAAGAGATAAAGTGATTCTGATGAAATAACTTAGATAAAAACTTTTATTCTTGCATTTAGAAATCTTTTGATGATCAAAATGGTCATTTATAAAATCAGTAACATGTTTAAAATGTCAAGTCATGTTTTCTTTCAAAATACAACCATTGAAAGTTGTATGACCCTCACCTGAGCTAAAATGAAAACATAAGTCCCTCCCCAGTGTTTAAGAAATGATTTGACCCACCTCCCCCTTTAGCCCCCCTCATAAGTAACGAACGGTCCCTTAGTTTCACTCACTGTAACTAAACGGTTAAAATCGACGCTTGGACATGACCCAGCAGATACAGCTCCACAACTACAGATTAAACCTCCTCCTGACTGTTTCCTCCAGGCCGTGTTAAGGGGAGTGTTTGTTTATGCAGAGGAGGGGAGCCGGCGGAGGGGCGGGGCCAAATACAGGTGGCTAAACGACCGCACTTCTCGTGCAGGTGACACAAACTCAGAGACGTGCGACTTTTCCCATCTCGTTATAACGGGGTGAAAATTTCCAGCTCTCTAAGTGGCACAGATTAACTGAACACACAAAGCTAATGCGAAACAAAATGGCCAATTAGTTTATTAATGAAGGAGGGAGGTGAGAGCACCCCCCCCCCCCCCCCCCCAACAACACCCGACTCAAGGGTTAATCCACATCATCAGGAAGGAGGAGAGTTAAAGTAATACGTTAATAAAGACACAGTTTAGGACTAGTGTCCCTCTGACAGCTGATAGTTCATCACATAGCTTGTAAAGAAATCATCTATCAGCCGTATATCAAATTAAAACCGTCTATTAGATGAATCAGATTACAAGACAGGCTGCTGTAGCATTATCAAATAAAGATTAGAAAACCTGCCAAAATAGAAACAGGTTGAGATATTTTTCTTTTTTACCAGTTAACACTTTTTTTTTTTTTAAATTTAGCCTCCTGGTTTATTTGACGAGGACAAATGCATGAGACCCTGCTTCATAGGTAAAATACAAAGCAGATGCATACAGGTTTGTGGCCATGGCTAATTTACACCCTCTGTCCCTGGTTCAGCTTTTAGAATTAAAACAGGAAGTGTAAGATCACTGAGCATGGAGTCATTCACTACAATAAAACAACACAACATCTACAGTAAAATACAACCAAAGACTGAGTCACAGCATGAGCTGTGTGTGGACATGTGCACATGTCCACACATGTCACATGTCCGTGTATTGCGCTCAACACCTGTGCACATGTGTTTATATGTGTGATCAAAGACTGCAGCCTGCACAGTCAGTGTTCACAGGCTTGCTTCAGTTTCAGCCGTGTGTTTACATGTGTGTTAAAAACCTGGAGTTCAGTCAGTTTTTAAATTCCAGATGGTAATGTACTCCACAGGTGTGAACCTCTGACTGAAAAATGGCTGACCAAAGTCGTTCTGCTTTCTGCTGCTCTACAGTTTCCACTCGTTTTGATTCCACTACGTTGTTAGTTTACCAGCTGACAGAGTATTTCTGGTGTTTAAGTCGTTCACACACTTAGAAATTAGTGTGATAATGAAAAACGTACAAACCTTAATAGACTGTATTTATAGTATATTATATAGATAGAATAAGGCAGTGGTGCCACGAGGCAGGTTTCTGATCCTTTACTTAAACTCTGTCTCTCTTTCAAGTGTCAAGGTGACATCATGTGATGTGTATGTAGAACGGAAGAAGAGCTGAAGAAGAAGGCGAAGAAGAAGAAGACGATATACTTTACTAATCCCTGAGAGGAAATTACATTTTTTCCCCTCTTTAGTCATACACACTCTGGCCTGAAATACACACACATTCACAAACTGGCACCTCTCCAGCTACCAGTCCACATTTCATACTTGGTCCATACAGGGACCTAAACCGTTTACCCTCCGGTTCCCAGCACAGATCCCTACAGACTGAGCCACTGCCGCCCCAGTAAACAAGAGTTAAGACTGAAGAAGACAGATACGTTTGTGACTGTGGAGTGAAGGACAGCAGAGTTCCTGACGTCACTGGAGGATATAAAAGGAAATGAGAATCACATTTTGTCAGAATGTCAGAGGCTTGATGAATTACAGAGAGATGTTTTATTATTTAAACTGCCGGTCTATGTTTAAATTAATTTTGTTATTAAAGCCAGACAGGTGATAATCCTCACTCTCCTGCTCTTAAACAACTGGAACAAACAACGACCCCTCTGAGGTCACAGACTCTGTTGACCTCTGCAGGAAATCTGTCATCCTACAAACATGCTCTGACTCCCTCCGACCACTGGATGGCAGCATTGCTCCTAGATTAGGTTTGTTCCCTTCAGAGGAACAATGACAGAGCAACACTGTGAAGGGCTCACACACACACACACACACACACACACACACACACACACACACACACACACCCCTTTATATCCAGTAGGTTACTGCAGAGGTCTGTTTGTAGGCATTCAGCTGATTCAGGGTCGTGACAACAGCCAGGAAATATGACAACATGCCTGCAGCTCTACAGTCCTCACACTGGTCACCTGTCACTCTGAGAACTGATCTCAAAATCACTCTGTGGCTCAGCGCCCAAATATATCTCTGACATGCTTGTAACATATGAACCTTCTCGGACCCTGTGGACATCTGTGGACATCTGAGTTCGGCCTACTGACCGTCCCAAGAGTCAGAATAGAACAAGGTGAAGCATTGGCATAAGGAAATAACGACGGGCCCTAGTGCACGCTATCATGCACATATCGTCTCGTCTCTACGCCACTGCATCAGACAGATTATAGAGCAAAAGACATTCTTCACTACAAAACATTTTCTCCCAAATGTCTGACTGCAGAGCTCAAATGCTGGAAATGAAGTTCATGTGTTTGTGTCACTTTTTAAAAACATTTCTGTGAAGTTTAAGTTTCAGTCACTACGATGGCTCCTTGTGTCTTTCAGAAATTATTTTAAAGTTGTTTTACATGTTTATAAATCTCTAGATTTAATGTTCCAGTCAGGTCCCTGAGGTCCTCCACTTCTGTACTTTGAAATGTTCCTCATGTTCACATAAAAGTCCTGCTGAGAGCGCTTTCTGTTTTTATGTCCCTAAAGTGTGAAGTTCACTGCCTCTACATATTATAGTGGTAAATATTTTTAAATGTTTTTTATTTCTAAGTTTAAATCACTGGTTTCTAACTTATTTTATCCCTTCTGTTTAAATGTTTTCTATTTTATCATATACTTTCTTTTTATTCTGCAGAATTTTGATTATCTGTTTTGTTTGGTTAATTTTTTTTTAAATATTTTATTGTCTTGTAATTTTCTGGTTTCGCAAACTTTATATTCAGCTGTTTGTGTTCTCCTTTAAATTGTGTCAGTGTCAATCCAGTTCTGCCATGTGAAGCACTTTGAGCTGCATGTTAGTATGAAAGGTGATCTATAAATAAAGTGGAGTTGAGATGTTATAATGAGAGTTACTGTGTGTTTACTACACCATGAGATGAGACACGTTTCTGAACATTATTATGGACATTAGTTAAGTAATAAAACTTAAAAAATACAGACTTAAAACAGACATTAAGTTCAGTCTGTTCAACTCACTCATACTGTTTCTTCTCTGAGCCGAGTGTCTGCAAAAATCAGATTCCTGTTTCAGCCACTAGAGGGCAGCACGTGTCATGTGTCTCCACAGCTCTCCTCCTATTGGTCCCTTATTTCCCTCCAAACACAAACTGTGGGCAGATAAAGCTGCAGCTCGCCTCGGGCCTCGGCAGTATCTCTGCAGAGTGAAGCTTCTTTATGTGACATTTTTTTGGACAATTGTAAAAACTTAATGATGTTTGTCAGATAGATTTTTTATAATAATTGTTGGTTTGTTGAGTTCAGGTCAAAGTCATCTGTAACACTTCATATTATGTTTCTGATTTCTGACCCAGGACTCCTTTGACTGGATCATCCTGGTGAAATAAAGCTAATTTAATTTATATAATTTACAGCTTCATGCCTTTGGGGAAATCAGTGTGTGTATTAAAATGAAAGTGTTTCACATGCCTGTGACCAGCTGCACCAGGAAATCTGTGCTGCTTCACCAACATGTTTTCATTTTGCTTTTTAAATGATTTTAAAATGATATATTCTGCTTGATATTCACAGGGCACTTTAATGTCGTCATGTCCGTGTTGAATGTTTTGTTCTTCACTGCACTGATTCAGGAGTGATGACTGTGGTTCACTGTTTGCTGCTGTTTGTAGAGAATGAAAATAACATTTAATTGAAGTTTACTTGTTGGGTAAAAACAATATGTTTTGCTATTGTTTCCCACAACAACAGTGTGTGTGGGTTAAATGTCTCTCTGTGGCTTCCTCCTATAATAACACTGTGTACTGAAAAAATGCAACAGTTTGGATGAATTAACAAAAGTAAATTTAAATGTTTTACACTTCACACAGAAGCAGAAGTATCACCTGCTGTCTTAATGATCTGTTTTCAAGTTTCCTCCACTGAGCAGTGAGTGACAGCTTTACTGCAGAAATCCTAACTGAAGGCATTAGGGACTGTTCCTTACCTATCAGAGGGGTGGCTGTGGTGTAATTTATTTTGTGTCCCTCCCTGAAGCTCCAAATGTTTCTCCTTGACCCTCCCTGAGTGTCTGGAGGAAAACACACGACCCTCCCTCCACCATAAATGTGTTATTAGATTTTAAAACTTACCCTTTGATGTTTGAAAGTTAAAAGTTGAGGATGAAATCCTGGAGTTGGAAAAAGCCTCAGTTTTTGTCTCCGGTCGTGCAAACAGTTTATTTACATTACATTACATTTCCTGTCTGTGATAAATGGTGTATTTCTGGCTGGTTTGGCAGACGTGTTTTCTTTGAATATCATTGATAAAATAAATACAAAATACAACTATTTACATTTTTAGACTGCACCTCCCCTAAGGTGGGATTTTTACTTTTATGTCTGACACTGTACCTACAGCGTATGCTCTGCGTAGACGTGTACCCTACACCATATAGCCTGACTGCACCTCCTCAGAGATGTAACTCCACAGTGTCACAGTGACGCAGACCTCCTGTCTGTCTCTGTAAGCTGAAACCATTTCCCTCAGTGGAAACAAAGCTTTGATTTACTTTAATTTCACAGATAAGAAACAATAAATTGTGAAGACAATAAAGCCTCCACACACTGTGTGTGATTTACCCTGGCTGAAATATGAGAAAAGGGAAAGGTTCGCTGGCAGCTAGGCTAAATTAGCCTATACAATGTAAAATGCCATAGGCTTGTGCTAATAACGTTAGCATGTTGTATTTGTTCGGAAAGCTTGTTTAGTATAAGACAGTTGTTTTGTCAGTGAACCTTGTGAGCTGTAATGGAGCTGAATTATGTAACGTTCCCTTTGTTACATGTTGCTGTTGCCCCTGGTTTTATATTAATAGAGGAAATCTCTGCTAGCTGCTAGGCTAATTTATACAATGTAAAATGCCATAGGCTTGTGCTAATAACGTTAGCATGTTGTATTTGTTTGGAAAACATGTTTAGTATCAGACAGTTGTTTTGTCAGTGAACCTTGTGAGTTGTAATGGAGCTGAACTTTGTAACGTTACCTTTGTTAAATGTTGCTGTTGTCCCTGGTTTTATATTAATAGAGAAAATCTCTGCTAGCTGCTAGGCTAATTTATACAATGTAAAATGCCATAGGCTTGTGCTAATAACGTTAGCATGTTGTATTTGTGGGGAAAATGTGTCCAGATAAAGACAAATGTTTGTCTGTGAATGCTGCGAGTTATAGTGAAGCTGATTTGTGTACTTAATGTGCGTTTTGAATCAACTAAACTTCACAGAAACTCTGCTGCCTACTAGTGTTTTGGAGGTGTAACTGCAGAGTGACACAGACACACCAGCACAAGTATAAATGATCACAACAGTGTAGGCCAGGTGCGCAGCTGCCTTGAGCTGAAACACAACTATAAATCCGCCTGAAGCCAAAATAAAAACATGAGTCTCTCCCTGGTTCTTAAGAAATTATTTGACTTGCCTCCCTCTTCCTGCTCCCACCCTCATAAATAACGAACAGTCCCTTATGACACCCAGTGTGACACACACAGGATATTAAAGTAAGATTAAAGACTTAAATCCCCTCTGACTGTCACACCTGGAATAAAAACATCTCAGAAATACTAAACTACATTTTCTCACAGTAAACCTAAATGAAGGTATTTCCACAGCAGACTCACACTCCGCTCAGTTTCCTGGTTTAAAATCACTCCTGTCTCAGTGACTGTGCTCCGGAGCCTCGGGCTGAAATCCGCAGCAGGAACAAAGGTGGACTGCTCCGCTTTGTTTTTCTTAATGCGCAGAGATTTGGACATCTATTAACCAGCAGAGATCAGGGTCAGTGCGTAAAGACCCGCAGGGCTTCATCATTAAACCAGCCCGGCCCCAAACTTCCTGCTGCTGCTGCTGCTGCTGCTCTCTGGGTAAAAACCCAACTGTTTAAATAAAATATACACACATATGTGACCTGACACAGGTCGAGCAGACGCTGTATTCAAATATTATGGGAGCTGATTTTATTATAGCCTGATGTTATTTATTGTCTTCTTATAGCCTCAATAATTATAGTCACAAATGATTTAATGTCGAATTATAAGAAACACGATTATTTTAAACAGAACAAACAGATCACATCTAAAGTTTTGTATTAAAACAACTTGCAACAGTTATTTTTGGCATTTATTTAAATTCTGCTCGACACAAACAAGACTTTTTAATAAGGTTTAAATTATTTAGGCCTGTGATTTTCAACACTTTGAGTCATACATGTGAGGGAAAATATTTCCTGTGAAAATCTGTCAAAACGTTCACATAAATACATAAATAAATTCAGATTTTTAAATTTTCACAGAAACATATTCAATAGATACGCCGAATCTGTTGGAGCTTTTCGGTCACCGAGTCCTTCTCAGACCGTGCTGCCGTCTTTAGGAGCCTTTAGCTCTAAACACCTAATCAACAACTTGTTTTACCTCATAATTTCCATCGGTAATGATTTTCTAATGCAGCCTGTGAGCGTATTAACAGGATAATTATTAACTTGGTTAGAAGCTGCGCGCCGAGGGATGAGGAGGAAGCCGGAGAGCTCCAAACACAATCAGAGGCTGAGTCCTCCTGCTGGACTCCTACTGCTCCATTGTTCGCACAGAGGAGACAAACTGAGACACGCTTTCTGAGAAATCGCTAAAAACAGAGGAGTGTTTAAACCCTAAAACTCCTTATTATTATTTTTATTTAATTGATGCATTTGAAATGTTTTTTCTTTGTGCGTCCTTCACACAACTTTGCAAAAATCATACTTTAAAATCATGTTTCAATTACGCAAAGAAAAGGAAAAATTAAGATAGTTTTTTTTTTCGGAATTATTCAACTTTTGCGTCACTTTCTTTATTTGGAAAAGGGTGCATATTGCGCACACTAAGAAATGAATATTAACAGACCTGTAAAAAATATTAATAAAGGCGACAAACTGTGCTTTTTGGTGAGAGAAAACTGTGGATGAAATAAGATAATATTTCAATTTAATCTGATTTCACAGGAGAAAAGGAGCCGCTAAACATCTGGCTGCTTTCAGCCTTCATCAATATAAATTACATGCAGATTATAGCTGTGAAATATCGGCTGAGATGTTGGAGAACAACCGTAAAGAAACTTATAATAGTTGACCTTTTCCTGTTTTATCACAGGCAGCTAAAGGCCACGTTCAACACAGTTTAAAATGGAAACGTTATTAAAGCCGCTAACAGTCACCATCCTGCGCGTCACCGCTCAACTTTCCTATAAAGTTTAATTTTCTGGACATGACTCAATGTTTTGGACACTTCCAGAGAATTCCTGGGTTAAATGAAGCCGCACTGAAACAAGTGGAGCCGCTCCTCCTCCTCCTCTTCCTCCTCCACAGGCAGGAGAAAGCCAGGCATTAGGTCTGAACAGGACACAATGAGCTTTAATTGGGGCACACATGTTTTCTCAGCGTGTGTGTGTAACTAAGCTGCCTGTGCCGCTCCTGTGGGATCCATCAAGCAGGTACTTGAGGAGACCTATTGGCAGGTGCTCTGGTCCAATCAGCGCCCTCCGTGCGCAGCGTCAAGCCGCACTGAAGCTCGGAGGCGCTTTTAGTTGGTGCGCACTTGTGCACAGAAACCTGCGAGCGCGCGCAGACTTCATGGATCAGGGCAATTTGCAGCACTGTTGAGTTTTGTAGCAGCAGCATCTCGAGCTCAGAGCAGCCCTCCATCTCTCCGGTCATGGTGCATCTCTGAGAGGGAGCTCAGAGGAAGGACACACTCTCATCTTCATTCTGCTGTTGGCTGGTGTGTGTGTCTCTCACACACACGAGGTGCTCGATGATGTTTTCGTCTGCAGGAAAGCGCTGCTTCACCATCGAGTCTCTGGTGGCCAAGGAGAACCCTCTGATCGTCGAGGACCCGATCCGCCCCACGGCTCTGACCTACTCCAACCCGACCACAGACGCGTTAATGAACAGTTACCAGGCTCCGCCGGCCCGCTCCCTGTACCAGAGCCCGGACCTGGTGTTCCCAGAGACGGCGAACCACCCGTCCCTCACCGTGGCTCCTCACCAGCTCGGAGGATCCCACCTACAGCATCCGCACTTCTTCGGGACGCAACACCGGGACCCGCTCAACTTCTACCCCTGGGTGCTCCGGAACAGGTTCTTCGGACACAGATTTCAAGGTAAAATATAAAGACTCAGAATATCATGTGACTCAAACACCATGCACAACCTGTGTGGATTAGTTATGTCTCAATATTCAGGCCATGAAGTAAACATCAGGATTTAAAACAGATTCAGGTGCGAATATGACAAAATTAAAAAGGTGTTTGCATGAGACCAAATGAACTATTTCATACACGCTCTAACAGCTTCACTCTCCTACTTTAAGAGCTTTCCATATTTGAATCAGACACCCTCACACGGCTGTGAGCACTGAACATATTCCAGGCCCGCCGTCATGCAGCTCTCAGACGTCCAGTCTCGCCCTGCAGCGTCTCTCGCTCTCTCTCTGAGCCGCAGTCAGCAGATAAGCTCCCATGTAGATTTTTTTTTTCCACACATGAAAACTCGCCCCAGGTGAGGCTTATTTCATCCTCACACAACAGCCCGGCTGTGGAGACACAAGTGATAAAATCCGGGATAATAATTAAATATAATCGGAGCAGCCTGCAGACATTTATTCACCACACAGACCTCAGCGCCATTACGCACCAAAATATTATTTATTATTATGACTATTATTTAATTGAAACCTTGATTTAAGCAGGCGGTCCCACTGAGACTGAACATGTCTTGTTAAATGCAACAAATACGACTTATAATACAAACATCCACAATAAAACAACAACTATTCAAACACAGCGGCCTCTCAAGACAAACACGTCTCTGTCACCACCTTCTTGATTATGACGCGCTGAAATCCATCAGTGGATATATGCGGATATGGTTGTAGATGTTTTGGAGATTGTTTCATGCCCATGGTGCAGAGGAGGGAAATGCAGCTTTCCCCAAATCTTTTAAAACCCGGGCTTCATTAAAAAGCAACCAGCTGGAGACTACCTGACACTCAGAGGGTGCAGAGGAGGTTTGCACAGTTATTACTTTATAGATAAGAAATATAAACCAGTGTGCGAGTGGTCAGTGACGTCCAGCCCAGCATGTAGAGGCATCTCCCCGGTGTGTTACTGCAGGTATATGAGATTTTATTTTATTGATTTTAATTGCAAACCTAAAGTTCTGGACAAAAATGTATTTTGCAATTAAGACAGAGTCATGTAAATCCATTGTCCCCCGCAGCTCTGTGTGTTAGCGCGTAAATCGTCGTCACTAAAACACAGTCTGGATCGACACTCACAGTCTAATTGTAGCGGCTCATTGTGCAGAGTCCAAACAGGCCGCAGCTCACAGAGCGACTCAGGCTCAGGACACAAAGCGCTGCATTTTAAAACAAATATAAATAACGCTCCAAACAGGACGAGCTGAATATGGAGACTTTGTCAGGTTCACACTGGTTCAACATCATCGAATTATTTCCATACAGTTACAATATAACTGTAATATTTCACAATAAACCACACTACTATCACCTGACAGGCTCCAACTGTGAAATTTAACCAGTTTAAATGAAGTAATTTCACAGCTAAATGACAGTAATAATTACCGTAATACAGTAATTCTACTGCTGATAAACCACAGTAATTTACTGTGAAAGTGACACAGCCAGTAATTTATTGTACATGTGAGTCGTCTTGTATCACCTGTATTTCTGTGTAAAGTCCATGACGTCAGTTTATTACAATGATCATGTGAAAATGTAAGAAGGTAAAAAAATAAGGTGTGAGAAATGTGTTATGGTCTGTTTTCACACTGACAGTTTAATTATTATAGTAATTAATTAATATCTCATAATGAGCTGTGGTTTGATTATTAGGACACAAAAGGACAAAAAGCTTTAAATAATTAGCATATCATTCATATTTAAAAAAGAAAAAACAAATTCGTTTTTCCAAAATGTTTTACCACAAAATAAAATCTCCTCAGAATATTTTCAGTTTATATTGTCAGTGTCTGGCGGGGACAGGAGGACAAATGTCGCTTAATGAACCTGAAATCAATATAAAAAATAATAATGACACAAAGACGTCATTTAATTCGCTGAATTTTTCTGTAAATTCAGTTTGTAAAATCAGACTCTCTGTGTGTGTGTGTGCGTGTGTGTGTGTGTTACAGACGGGTTGTCTCGTCAGTGTGAATCTGCTTTTTAATGATCGGCGACAGTTTCTCTGGTTTTATCTTTAATTCACATTAAAGCACAGCGACCACCTGAGTCACGAGTCACACCAACACGTGTCCCCCACAAACAGTGTACGGTAGGAACTTTAGAGACTCATCTGAGGCTGAAACAGAAATTTGGAATAAATAAATGAAATGATTCAACGATAAATGAATAATTAGCCTGCTGTGTGGAATAAAACACATGAATTAATAATGTGGAATTATTCCTGCTGAAACACTCACCTGTCCACAACAGAAATTAATTGTAGAGAAGCTACAGTTACATCTCATGTCCGAGTCAGTTTTCACCCGGAGCTCATGTGTTTGGTTCATTTAGAGAAACTCTTTAAATTCATTTAAGAGCATTTGGTGAACTTAGTGTCTTTGTTTTCATGTGTTTATTATTTATTTAATTTGTTATTTTTATTTCTTTGTTTTTTTTTTTAAATATATATATATTTTTCATTTGTTACAAATGATTTGCAAACGTTGTCCGTCTCCATGCGCCATGTTCAGATAATTTAAGGTCCTTATTCGCTTTATTAAAATGTGATTCTGCAGCAGGTTTAAAGTGAAACTAAGAGCTGTGTGTGAGGAGCTTCTGGTGGATTTCTTTTTCTTACCAGCAGCGTTTTATTAAAGCTTCTGCTCATTTAAAACAATATTCAACAAAACTAGTTTGAACAGGCTGAACACAGGTCCCACTTCTCCATGGACAACATCTCCAAACATTTGCAGGATTTTTTTTAAGGACCCAAAACTTAGCGTGGCCGCGTTTTCAAACAAACTTTATTAAATAATATGACGAAAAGACTTGATGGTGAATTTAACCCTGACACACATGGACGCATATTAAAGCTACTCCACAGCTAAAGACAATTATTTTTTGTTTTTGTTTTAATTGCTCATGTTTTATTTTTTTATCCTTTTAACATGTTCAATAAAAATGAACTAAGACATTGCTGTTATGTTACATCAGGTGGAGGGTTACTATCTACACGAGATTGTTTTAGGAATTTCATCACACACACATTCAAAATAACTTCCATGAGTTTTCCGACATGTGTTCTGTCTCTGACTGCAATGACTGTTCCAGGCCTGGGAAATACGACTGTGATATTCCATGACTTTTCCAGGTTTTCCACGACAGTGTGAACTCTGTTAATATTTATTTTCTGGCAAAAATGTCATTATAATTATTAACAAATAATAATAACAATGAATTATGTTCGATTCATTAGGTTATTTCTAACTGGCACAATAATAATAATAATAATAATAATAATAATAATAATAATAATGATTAAATATTAATATTTTTATGACGGTAATAATATAAACAGCAGCCTCACTGTAATGTAACACTGTAGTAACCTCGGGCCTTGCTTCAACACACAGCTTGAACACTTCACCGTCAGTCAGGCCGCTCTGCGCAGGTAAACTCTCAGGTGAGGTGTTGAGGTGATGACGGTACCTGTGACGTCCCGCCTGTTGTGTGTCTGTGTCAGCAGGAAATGACGTGTCCCAGGACAGCCTGCTGCTCCACGGGCCCTTCGCCAGGAAACCCAAACGCATCCGGACAGCCTTCTCTCCGTCCCAGCTGCTCCGCCTGGAGAGAGCCTTCGAGAAGAACCACTACGTGGTGGGAGCCGAGAGGAAGCAGCTGGCCAATAGCCTGAGCCTGTCTGAAACACAGGTGAGGTGACGTCAGCACGGTGGATGAAGCACCTGAGAGACACACTGCACTGTTTATCAAGAGACCTATCAAAATAAAAGTATCTGATATTTACTGGACTGAGGGATCTTAATAGGCTGTATATATATATATATATATTTCAAAAAAATAACAATAGGCCTAAAATAATTTAAAAAAACCCGCCCAGATCTAATAAAGTGTCGTTTCGTTCACGCATAAAAATAATCATATTAATAATAAAATATAAAATAAATAATAAAAAATAAAAGTAATCTGATATTATTGATCAGAAAGAGAAGCTTCGGCTTCTCTGTGTCATTAAAGCAGCGGATGAAGGAGGAGCTCATTTTAAATGTTTTATTTACTGCTGGATAGTTTCATCTATAATTATACATCATCATTTATTAGTTGATTATATGAAGTTTTATTAATGTAAGTTTCCAAAGTAATTAAGGGACTGATCGTTATTTATGAGGGGCAGGGGGCGGTGCAAAAAGAGAGAGGCATGTCAAGTAATTTTTTAAGCACTGAGGAGGGACTTATGTTTTTTTATTGTGGCTTATAGGAGGGGCAGACAGATTTAAATGATTTTATTTTGTATTTATTTTACCTCAGATTTTTAGAGAAAACATGGGTTTGAGTTTGGACGGCACGTTTTCTTTAAAGAACACCAAAATTACATCGTTTATCAGCCAGAAACTGTGAAAAAGAAATTATTCTTGGATTTTCAAATTTCCATTTGGCCTAAAGGAGGGACACACACACACACACACACACACACACACACACACACACACACACACACACATATTTAAATGGCTGTATTTTTATTCTACAGACAAATCTTATAAAACATTCCTTCCAAAAGTGTGCTGTCGTTAAAAATCATCAGAGTGACACCATTTATCAGCCAGAAACTGTCAAAACAGAATTATCATTATATTGTCAAATTTCTTACAGCCCTTGAACTCATCATGAGCAACAACCAGTCTGAGCTAAAAAACAGTGATTTATTTCATCAAAGTCAATTTATTCTATGTCTCATATAACATTTGGCCAAAAATAAACTGTTTGCATGTTTAACCCATCTGATGAGTTAAGAACAGTCCCTAAAGTGCACAAATAAATATAGTGGAGTAAAGAGAACAATGTCTCCCTCTGAGGTGTTGAGGAGTGGAAGAATAAAGTCGCATAAAATGGAAATACTGAAGTACAACTATCTCAAAATTTTCTAAATTTTAAGTAAAATAACATAAAATAAAATAAAATTAAATAAATTAAATCAAATAAATATATGAAAATAAAAGAAACAGTTTTTAAGGTAAATCCGCTGCCAGAGTGCATGAAAAGCATTAAAAAGAACAAACGTGACATCATTTTCACAACTAAAGGATTTAAAGAACAAAATCAAAAAATTTTCCTCCATCTGTCTCTTCTCTGTTTTGTAGTTAAGTAATAAAGACACTTAAAGAAAATGTACCGGAGTTAAAGTGGACAGAGATAAAAAATAAAAATAAAAAAACAAAACACCAGGTGCTGTCAGGGACTGTTCTTTACTTACCAGGGAGGAGGCTGCGACTTTGTTTTTTAAATTTCACTGAAAACTGAATATTTATTAAATATTCTAACGGACCAACTCACCAACTCCTCGCGCTGTAATGTCTTTAATGATAGTAATAACCATAACTTGAATTTAAAGCAGCAAAATTATAACCTGCATTTTGATTATTTTATTTTACTGTACGTTCAGAGTCGTTACTACAGGGCTCCTCTTAAGTATTTATTTAGGTTACAGCAGTTTGAATTACTGGGAATCATCTGAGTGTGTTATGATGCACAAGGTGAGAGGTGACTGCAGTGTGATCGACAGAGGAAACTATATATTAACAGTGTGGATTCATCTTACAGTGGCTCTAATGGACACTTTTACTGACCTGTCTTTTTCAATACATCAGGGACTGTTTGTTATTTATGGGGGTTTTACCTGACATATTGCACATGTGGATGAAGATTAATCACACAGCATTAGAGGACACACAGCTCCCCATGTGGACACACTTACAGCTGATTTTTAAAGAAAACATGCCTTTCAAAGACGTGCTATCACGGCCAGAAACTGTAAATACAGAAATTATTGTTGAATTTTCTGAAATTATTTTCTCAAAATCACTTTTTTTTTTTAAAATTTCTACATTTCGTTTAAATTTGGCGAAAAGCAAACTGAACTAATCAGCACGCACCACACAAGCGAAAACCCCAAGATTTCACCTTCAACTTTAACTTTAAACTTTCAAATGTCAAAGGGTGAGTTATAAAAATCGAATTAATGGTGAAGGGAGGGTCATGGATTTTCCTCCAGTCACTCAGAGAGGATCAAGGAAAAATATTTGTAGTTTCGGAGAGGGTCAAATTTGTTTTACAAAAATAAAAAAATAAATCCACACTCCAGCCTCCCCTCTCCTCTGATAAGTAAAGAACAGTCCCTTAATCTGTGCAGTCCAGTTTGGAGGACATATTCTGGCTTCTGGTTCCTGTCATAGTGCATGCTTCCTCACTGTCCCTGAACACAACAGAGTCATCATCAGTGTTTTTAGTTAACACCTGAGCTTTTCTTACTACGACCAGTCAAATGTGTGCTGGGAGAGAGACAGTGTCTCAGGCTCAGGAGGTGTTTAATTCATGCTATAAGATAAAGGACTGTAAATATTATTGATGTTATGTTTAATGAGTCCACATTATCTGTAAATGAGATCTAATGGGTGATATAGAGGGAGTGTCCTGAGTCAGCGATACAGATAAATGCTGCTTACAAGTTTTGTGTCAGTCAGTCAGAGGCGTGCAATTAAGCACCAAGTGCACTATGCAGATTACAATGAGTGAAGTGAATATTAATTCAGTCTGCTTCCTCAGAGAGCAGTCGTGTTTGCTGGTCATCGTTTTCTCCTGCATCACCTCCATTTTAGATAAACAAAGAACAAAAATCCACCATCCCTCTCCAGGAACTAACACAGGATATTCTGGCTCTTTAGGAGCGTCAGTCAGGGGCGGAGCACCAAACTCTGGGCCCCATGTTTCAGCAGCCTCTGTGGCCCCCTGCCCATCCTCTCTGCACCTTCTTCATTTTTTTTTTGTTTACAAAGTCAGTTTGAGTCTTTAAGCGTTCCTTTCTTTCTTTCTTTCTTTCTTTCTTCGAACCCTGATTTGCCTTTGTTCAACCTGATCTCACTCTGAAGTCGTCAAATAGCAGCGCTTGGTCAGTGACTTCCATGTTAGACATCGACAATAAAAGCCGTCCTTTCACGTCGGCACGATATGTGGCCTGTCGCCGTTATTGTTTAACGGCACCCAGCGAAGTCAGGGGCAGGACAACCACGAAAGTTAAGGGGGCGAAAAGTCTGATTAGGGCAGGTGGGAGGGGGGGGTGGATGGGTCCAACAACCACCAAGTTTCCCCCAAGAGAGGGGTGTTCACTTCCTCTAAGATTGTAAAGCCAAACCCTGTTCTTTTTTCCTAAACCCAACCACGTGGGTGTGTGTGTGTGTGTGTGTGTGTTGAAGGAAAAAACATCAGTCTGTGGTTTTGTACCAACGTAGTGCTTTTATTTTGAAAGAGACTGTGTGCAAATTGTACATTTCCTGTGAAAACAGAAGTGTATTTTGAAAACAGACAATGCATGTAACAGGCTGAAGTTGACACGGCGTCCCAGAACGTCAACAACCAACACACCCAGGGTACCTTGGACGTCATATGTGGACGTGGAAAGTCCAGGACTGTCCAGGACTGAACCATTTTGTTCCTTTCAGGGACTGTTCTTTACTTATCAGAGGAGGGGTGTGACCTCATTTTTGTTCTGAAAAAAGTTCCGCGTTTAGACGACAACGTTTTGACAACAATCACCGTGCACACGGATCCACAAAAATGACCAAAAACACTGCAGTATAAATGCCAGGCCAGTAGTTGGCGGTGTGACACTTACGCTTCCTTCTACAGAGCGGCGATGTATAAACAAACAACAAACAAACAACCGTGCGAACGTTTGTTTGGACGGACGACGAGGTGGAGTTGCTACAGTAAATCTACACTATGATGGGGAAGCGTTGATAAATTCAACGGGGTGAGCAGCTCAAGCAGAGCTCGGGAGTCCGCCATTGTTGTTGTGATGTCGACTTTCTCACGCATGCCCAGTGACTGGAAGTGTAATGCACATGTGCGAAAGTCTCCGTTTTCACAGGAACTGCATATTGCAAGTTTACATGACAACGGAGACGCTGCCGTTTCCAAAAAATTGCACTCTGGAAACGTTGCATTTTCAGGCACCCAAAACTCTGCTGTCGTGAAAACGATCGGCCAAAACGCAACTAAAGTTTACTGTTTTCAGTTGAAATCGTTGTCGTATAAATGGGACCTGAAGCTACAAATATTTCTCCTTGACTCTCCCTGAGTGAGTGGTGGAAAATTCATGACCCTCCCTCTGCCATAAATGAGTTGAAAAACTTTTAAAACTTAAAAATAAACATAAATGAGGAGCACAATAAAGTAATTTTAAGATGGAAGTGTTCATCACAGTTGATGTGTTCAAGGACTGTCAGTACTTTGAAAATCCAACAATAATTTCTGTTTTTACAGTTTCTGTGATGAATGATGATGTCATTTGCCAAACATGCTTTCACTATTCTTTATAATAAAGTTACATTTTTGAACTGATTTCTTCAGCCAGTTTTAATTTAGTTGTGGCACTAGTTAATTAGAAATAAAGAAAAACCTTTTTATCTTTGAGGGGCCCCTCTCACTGGGGACCAATCAGTCCCCTTCTCCCTCCACTACGACACCCGAGGTTTCAGTGACAGCTGTTTTAAAATGAGCCTGAAGTCATGTACTCACAGAGGTGGACGCTAATATAAATGCTTGTGTTGCTATTTAAAAAATGCATCGTGCTCATGTATATGTTATATATAGGTCCGTCTGCCAAGCTCATATTCCAAGGTCACACCAGCAACACTCGTCAGTCAGGAAGCTGTTTAAAGGAGCATTCTGAGCATTTTGAAAAAGATGACATGAAGCAAAGGGAGGAAAGTAAAAAGCAGAAAGTGAAGACAACCATTAAAGCCTACACTGGTTTCAAGGGGCTGAACAGAATGAAATTTTGGGAGCAAATGAGACTGTTTCATTGTTTTTAAAGAGAAAATGAAACTGTGGCGTGGATGGTAAAAGTGTCTTCATTGGACCGTGCAAAGTGTCGCCATCAACAGGCAGATTTTACCTCGTCACAGTCAGAAAATCACAGGCAGACTGAAACAATTAGCTGATCAGTCAACCGACAAAAATGCCAAACCTTTTCTTTGTACAGCTTCTTAGATGCTGTTTGTCTCTGAATTACAACATCGTAAACTGAGCATGTTTTTGCTTTTGGACAGATGATCAAAGAGAAAACTCAAAGCGTTTGCAGACGTCACTTTGGATTCTACATTTTGTTGTTTTCTGACACGAGCGTTTCATTGACTGACTGAGAAAATTCTCAGCAGATTAACAGATAATTAAAATCTTCAATCACAGTATTATTAAAATCATAATAATGGCTCCATGACATGTTTGCACAACACCAGGACCCTAAAACTAAAGTTACACCCTCGTCTGATGCGTCACAACAACCACCTTGAGAAAGGTCTGTTGTTTGAGCTGCATACTGTCTGTATTTAAAAGTTTTAAGTTTTAATTTAAAGTTTTTTGCTTTAACGTCATTATGACGTAAATGTTGATCACACAATTTACCAGAGATGAGACAATAACTGCTCCATGTTGTTTAGTTTGTTCCTTATAAGCCTCACTTTCACTCTGCAATTCTTTCTGCCACCGGGTACGATCCTCCAGGAAAGTGAAGGCTCAATATATGCGGCACAAAGGAAGTGCGTCAACAACTAAAACAGGAAGAGGACTGTTCTTTTGTTTTGCCCGAGAGCTATCGGTAGCTATTTCCGATTACCAAAGAGCTTCAACGTGCATCATCATCCTCACTGTGACCTCGTCACATGTCCACGTTTGGTCATGGACTTTCCACGTCCACATATGGCGTCCAAGGTACCCTGGGTGTGTTGGTTGTTGACACTCTGGGACGCCGTGTCAACTTCAGCCTGTTACATGCATTGTCTGTTTTCAAAATCCACTTCTGTTTTCACAGGAAATGTACAGTTTGCATACAGTCTCTTTCAAAATAAAAGCACTACATCGCTACAACACCACCAACTGATGTTTTTTTTTGTTTTTTTTTTCAGGAAAATGTATTTCCTGTTGTAGGGATGAATAAGGTTATGTGTATTAAGGATTATCAAGTCCAGCTCATCAGAGACTGGGGAGGGATTAAGAGGAATATTGGATTTCTCTGTGAACAATCTCCTGGAAGATGAAGGCTTGATGTATGGCACAAAGGAAGTGAACCAACCATCGCACAACGTAAACAGGAAGAGAACAGCACTTCCGTTTTCCCTGTTAGCTACCAGTTACCGAAGAGTACCTGTGTAAGTTCTTTCTGCCTGGGAGCAGAGATGGTGGACAATGGAACGACAGAAGTAATGGCGAAAAAACCAAATGCCATGTCCTGTGTCGCTGCTCGACTCTGAGGAAACAGAAAGCAATCTGGTTGTCTTTGCGTCAGCGGTGTTGACTTTAACAAATCGCACATCGTCATTATTAACCCTGTTTATTTTTCCGTCCAGGTGAAGGTGTGGTTCCAGAACAGACGGACCAAGTACAAGCGACAGAAGCTGGAGGAGGAGGGACCAGAGAGCCAGCAGAAGAAGAAGGGAAACCACCACATCAACAGATGGCGCATTGCCACCAAGCAGCCCAGCTCCGAGGACATAGACGTGACCTCAGAGGACTAAAACCGCCGTCCAACCTCTGACAAGGCTGCCCCAAAACCCTGCGTCTCCTTGTGACGCACCAGAGGACCAACACTATTTATTATGTAATATTATTAAGTATAATTAGACACATTAGAGAAGGACTGAACATGTGACCGTCTCTTCATCGAGGTGCTACGCTCAGTGACACTGGAGAAAAAAATATTTAATGACATCCACCCTGAATGTGTCTGGATGAGGAGATCCGTTCATCATTTAATGATCTTTGGTGACGACCAAAGACGAAGAGAAACAACATCAACCTCCATCATAGTCTGTTTTTTAAATATTGTACATAGGCCACGAACAAAGGTTGTTTTTGAAAGAGGATATTTGTTTCATTAAAGCTGTTTTTACCACCTGCTTAGGTCATTAACACCTCGCTGCTCACCCCACCCACTGCTCCACCTGTGCACCCTGTTAATTTCAATTTCTGCTCAAAGACGACAACATGTCGCACACTTCAATCCACACAGTGACTCGGAGGACGGGCTGGTGACTGGCCAGAAGAATAAAACAGGAAATGTGACAAAGAAGATCTAAATGTGAAGCATTTTATTTTCACTGGTGACTCGACACCCAGTCCAATGCTTTGTTACGCTTCCTCACAGAGACTCTGCACAGAAAGGCGATTCATGACCAGCTGTGCGTGACTCCGGGACAGACAGGAAGCTGCAGAGACCTCTGGTGTTCGGGGCGAGTTAATAAATCACAGCTTTGGCGTGGGGTGACGGATGACATCTCCATTTGTTGAATGTCTGCAGATTTCATTGAGCGCCGTGTGTCGTATAAAACAAATATAAGAACATACTTTTCAAGCAGAACATGTAATTACAGAAAGATGTTTTAGAAATAAAAATAAAAAACTATTTCTCTCATGAGAAATGTGAGATTTTTGTGTAACTCAGGTTGTGCATCACGTCAGCCCAGCTGCAGACTTTTATTCCGACCAGGTTTCACTCATTAGTCCGTCCTCTGCGGCTGAAAGGGCACGTGTGAACGAGTGTGAAAAATGTGGCTGCTGTGTTTGATTGGAATGAAAAGCTGCAGATGCTCCGGCCACCACGGCACATGAAGTGGATCTTCCATTATCAGTTTTATGCTTTTAACTACAACTAAAAAATATCCCTGCATGATAATTAAAGAGGGAATGAGATCAAATTAATTGGTATAGTAGGTTTCAAAGGTTTGATTCCAACCGCATGTCATCCCTCTCACTCTTCCCCTTTCACTCCGATGTTGTCCGATCAAATAAAGGCAAAAAGGTGAAAAATAATCGGAGGTTCTGAGGTTGGGAACCAGGAGCCGTTTTTAAGAGACGTGCAGCTGCAGACTCACTCTGTTTGTAGCGTACAAACCACGCTCCAACAAATTGCTAATCGCTAACTTAGCATTGGCATAAGTAACGAGATGTAGCTTTACTATTACCCTCACCCTAACCATAACCACCTATTTTTTAAACATAATACTTCATAGCTAGCTAATCGCTAACTTAGCAATTTCATCGGGACTTCTGATTCTGGGCCAAGAAGAGAAGGGAGCTGATTGTGGACTGACATGTAGGTATGCTGGGCGAGTCGTGTAGCTAGAGAAGTTCATATAGCTGCATGTGCTGAGTTATACCAATGCAGCTTTTATAATCCCTGTTCAAGGCAGGAATATTGCGCCGTTATGCTGCCTCGCTGTTCTGTATATGATGTACGATCGCAGAATGGGGGAACAGATCGATGCCAAATCAATGTCTGTATAAACAGGACAGCTGGTCGACAGATGTGACGTTTAGACGATGTATTATGCGCGACCAACTGCAGTAGATTTAAAAAGCAGCTCACAGCTGATAGCAGTTAGCGTCTAACTCAGAGAGGAAGAACAGCAGCTGTAAATGTCTGCGAATTGGGAAAACAATGAGGTCCAGGAGCTCCTTACCCTCCGAGCAGAGGACGAGATCAGCCGCCATATAACAGAGATGGCAAATGATTGTTATTGACACGTGATGTCAGAGTTATTGTTTATAAAGCACTGCACACGCATATGTCATATGTCATACGTCACACGAGAGACTGATGTGGTTGTGTTACATGCCAGCATACATGTCGGCATGCTGTCTAAAATCACCCCCTGGAGCGACATGATGGCCCTTCTGTGTAGAAATGCAGAGGAGGCATAAAGAAGGGACCTCATTGCGGCTCTGTAGCGACATCTCTGAGTAAAAAAAGCCACTGACGGAGGCGGAGGAATGCTGCAGGACAGTTGCACAGGTGTCAGGTGTGTTAGCTATCGGCCAGTACTTCCTCTGAATTCCAGCAGAAAGGGGGGACACAGAAATAATTCCCATCCAGAGGGTGCAACCTCTGAAAAAGGGGGAAAGTGGTAACTATTGTGCTGCGGCCCTTTCACCACACCGCCTCTGTAATCACCTGTCAAAAGAAAGCGGAAGGAATCTCCTCCTAATGACCCCGAGGCTTCAGAGCTGAGCCCTGACATCTGACCTCCATGTTTTGTTTTGTAAGCTCAGAAACAGAGAAAGAGCCCAGACTGGGGGGGAGGTGAGGAGGTGACACACACCGCAGTACTCTCACCTTCTTACTAACATCTGCAGTTGCAGAAGGGGCCTTGTTTTGAGTTCGCAGGATATCCTATACTCACCGCAGGTGCAAATACGTGGTAAAGGAGATTCCTTATTGTCCAAATAAACAGCACCAAGGGTGTATTTAAGAAGAGCAGCAGTTCACTCAAAAGCTCTGAAACCGTCCTCCTGACAAGCAGGTGTGCTTAAGGCCAATCACATCTCGCTTAGGTAAAAGGTCAGCACGTTAACGGGAGCTGCACCTCTCATTTGTCTGTTAGGAAAACAATTAAAGGGAAAATCGCACCCGTCTCCCTAAACGCTGCGTCTCCTGTCGGCCGAGTCAGCAGAGAGGAGAGCTGAGGACAAGAGCAGGAATCCTCTGAGACAAACAAGAGGCTCGCCAGAGGAGCTGTGAGGTGGGGGAAGGAGGCGCCACATCCCCGCTGCTGCCGCCGCCACTGCTGTCGAGGTGTCGGAGAGCCGAACTGAAAGACAACGGCTGGTTTAATCATTATCGTCTGATTACCTGTTTTCTGTGGGATAAAAGACGCTTCCATCTTCTCAGCTAACACCACAAGTTACACGTGTTTTATTGTTGGTTATAAAATTGCATGTTGAGCGATAAATCATGCAGCGTCGTCACAGTTGTCACATTGCATCAGTTTCAGTCGAGCAGCACATTGAATTACAAATCACAGGCTCATTACTGAAAACCAAAGACTGTCAGAAATCATTTTTCAGAAAGACAAAACAATCTGCTCACTGTGGAACGTGATTAACCAAGCTTTAATTACCTCATTGTAGATATTTTCTACAATTTACAATCTTTCTGACAATTTAAATTGTGTTAAAAATCTGATAACATTTTTTTCTCCAAAATATAAAGTTTGGTTAAATTGTTAGAGTTTTTGTCTGAGACATTTGATTTAAAAGTTATGACGAGTCCAGTGTCTCTGACAGTCTCCATCCATGTCAGTGAAAACATGGATGCTTCACACACAGAAGATCTATACAATCAGCACAGTTTCAAGATTAGAGTCACCAATTCAGTATCTGACCAAATGTCTCCCCTTCTGTTCCTGAGATATGACGTTAAAACATGATGATGTCACAGTCAAGCTGACCTTTGACCTTTTGACCTTCATTATTTTATCCTGTTAGACATTTGTGTCAAGTTTGGTCAGAATTAGTGAATGAATTCTTCAGTTATGGACAGAAACATGTTTTGTGAGGTCACAGTGACCTTTGACCACAAAATTCTGATCAGTTCATCATTTGGTCCAAGTGGAAGTTTGTGCCAAATTTGAGATAATTCCCTCAAGTTGTTCTTCACATATTGTGTTCACGAGAATGAGACAGCCGCAAGGTCACAGTGACCTTGACCTTTAGCCACCAAAATCTAATCACTTCATTGTTGCGCCCAAGTGAATGTTTGTTTCAAATTTGGAAAAAACAACAACCCTCCTGTTCACAGACTTGAGACAGACAAGGTCACAGTGACCTTGACATTTGACCTCTGACCAATAAATACAAATCACTTCATCGATGAATCCAAGAGGACGTTTGTTCCAAATGTGAAGAACTTTCCTGATAGTGTTCTTGAGACATAATGTTCACGATAACGAGGCGGCCACTAGGTCACAGTGATCTTGACCACCAAATGCAGATCACTGCATTGTCGAGTCCAAGTGAAGGTTTGTTACAAATTTCAAGTCCCCTCAAAAAGTTCTTGAACTATCGTGTTCACAAGAATGAGACAGACGAAGTGACAGTGACCTTTGACCCCAAATACAGTCAGTCCAGTCCAAGAGCAGGTTTGTTCCAGATGTGAGGAAATTTGTCGTTCTTGAGATACTGCATTCATGAGAACGAGACGGACGGATGGACGACAACCTGAAAACATAATGACTCCAGCCACAGCTACGGCCGGCACAGAGGCATAAAAATGCAAAATAAAAAATAAAAAAATAATCTGGTATTAAATCTGAAACGCTGCATAAATAAAACTGCTGAAGGCTTTTAATGAAGCATTTGGATCTTTTGTCTGATTCTTTACAAAGATTGATTTTTCAACGCAGCGCCTGCATCAGTTTTTCAGATGTGCGTCGGCTGCACTCTGTTTATTTCTGGTACTGAAGCAGAACTCAGTCTGGATTATTACCTCCGCCAAGGAGGTTATGTTTTCGCCGGCGTTTGTCTGTTTGTCTGCAAAATAACTCAAAAAGTTCTGAACAGATTTTGATGAAATTTTCAGGAAAGGTTGATAACGGGACAAGGAACAGATGATAAAATTTTGGTGGTGATCGGCTGAAGTGGATAAAATAATAAAATGGCGGGAAATCCAAGCTGCTTGGCGGAGGTCTGCGCTCTCCGAGCGCTTTCCTAGTTATTAAAAGTTATAATCTAAATAGTTCAAGTATCGTACGAGGAAACAGCCATCAGGTAACATTTCTGTGAAACTCTCACAGAGTGAAATTCTTCAGCAGAAGTGACGCTAACATCTGATATTGACAGTAAAAACATGAACAATAATCATGATTATGATGTTTGATGAAGGTGGTTTTGCTTTTCTTTACACCCGGCGTCCTTAACTGATCCTGCATGTGGTGTCTCGTTGCTGCGTTTCCACACACACACACACACACACACACACACACACACACTGATCAGATAATGACCAACAGATGATGACAACAGATACTCAGACAGGAAGTTTATATAAATCAATTGCAAATACATAAAAACAAAAAGGGAGCAGCACTTTAACCACGGAGCTGTCAGAAACATTTACAGAATAAAAGAGAATAAAAATCTGCTTATTTTAGTTTAAGACTTTAAAATATTCAAACTGTAATTTTTTTATATATATGTATGTGTCCAGTCTTTGATTACACAAAATGTTGTTTCTTAATAATTAGGGATGCACCGATATGAAAATTTGTGGCCGAAGCCGAATAATATTAAACGCTTGGCCGAATACCAAGAACTGAATACCGAATGCCGTTGTTTAGTTTTTCATTCGTTTCTGCAGATGAACCCCCTCCAGATTAGTGTTGTCATGGTACCAAAATTGGGACCCACTGTATGATACCAATGAAAATATCATGGTTCTGAGTAGTATCAGGATACCACAGTGAAAATGAGGCAGATGTGCCTTTTGTCATTTATAAAAAGATAAATCACTTTTCTATAATACATCAATGATATTTCAATGGAATAAATTACTTATTGACTTATTCATACTTCAAAAACAGCATCAATCAGCATCAAAATAAAATAAATAAATAAAATAAGAATCAACCAGCCACCCTCCTCCCCTGACAAGTAAAGAACAGTCCCTAAAGTGCGGTGAGGTTTGTGGGCCGTGAACGGCTCGTTTCTCCTCTGACACGTCACATACCTGTGTTCGGCTGGCTCGGCTGTCGCCGGGTAAGCCGATGGCCGCCGTATTTGACAGGAATACATTAACGTTCCTGTCTGTGTCTGTGACCCCCGTTCAACCCACAATCGGTGGGATTCGCCTTTCGTTTCTGCTGCTGGTTGAAATCTGCGTGCTGAGTGATTTAAGCCTATTTTGCTCGCTCAAAACTATTTTTAGTTGCAAATGCGAGTGCGGTGACGGACGGATCGCCACACTGCCGACATTTTACTCTGTCCGTCACCACACGCTGTTTGATTGCGTTATCAAAACACGCCGCTATTATTCGGCCTTGCTTTTAACTTATTCCACCGAATACCGAATGTGTGTTTTTTTGTAATATTCGGTTACCGAATATTCGGTGCATCCCTAATAATAATTAAATAGAGGCAAATCTTAAAGATAAATTCTTTAACATGACAAAAGCTGTAATTTTACTAAAAATACTGCAATTAAAACTACTGCATTATTAACTTTTAAATACCTGCTTTTGTGGTTTTGAGAAAAAAATAAAACATAAACACAGTGTCATGATTTCACACTGATCTGTTCTGAACACAGTTCACAGCTTTTATTTATTTATTTATTTTACAGATTTAGCATCACTTTAACAAAATCCTGCAGCGTAGCTACATTTCCACTTAGCTGAATTTCTACATTCATGACATCGGTGGGTCCTGACCTTGAGGTCAGGAGCCCCACAATGAGCCACAACCTAACTGTGCACGTGCATGAGCTCTTCATAGGTGCACTCCGGTACTTCAACAATTAACACGACACTCCTGGTGACAAGATGGTTTCTCAGGTAGGAAATAAGAAGAAAATAAAGTCTGTTTGTTTTTCTGACTCTTTTATCATCTCGGATTCTTTCTTGTGTTATTTTGTAGTTTTACCTTTCAGGCCTCTTGTAGACATTAAAGCTGTGACAGTGGGCTGCTGGGTCGGGTGCTTTAACACTCCAGTGTGTAAGATTTAGGGAGATTTACCAAACGAGGATTGTAGATTGCAAACCAGCTAAAACTTCTCCCAGTTACAATTTCCTTAGTGTCTGTTGTTCAGGAGATTATAACCAGGAGCTGAATTATCCTCAGAGGTCTCTTCCTCTCAGAAACAAACAGACCAGCTGATTAAAACCAGTAAGAACACTGAATGAAGCAGTTTGACATTTAAAAAATCTAGAGCCAGTGTTTGGTTTGTCCGTTCTGGGCTACTGTAGAAACATGGTGGTGCAACATGGTGATCTCTGTAGACGAGGACCTGCTCCCTGTGTAGATACAAACAGCTCATTCTGAGGTCATGAAAAAACAATGATTCTTATTTTCAGCAAAGAAAACAGACTGATTATATTATATTGCATCCCTGCCAGTTTATCTCTCTAAATCCTCCAGACTGGAGCTTTAAATTATAAACAAGGAAAAAAAAGTTCATAAAAATACATTTTTATTTGTTAATCCTGATTTCATTCACAGTGTTTATAATTCAGACATGACTACAAGCATTAAGACGCGTCCTGCTCCTGTCGTCACTCTCCTATTCCTGATCATCTTTGTTAATATTGAAGTTAATGTTCAGTGTTAAGAAGAAAGACACCAGTGAAGCTCACTCAGCGACGCGTCTCTGCGGCACAGACGGAGCAGCTGGCTCAGATATTTCAGATCATGTCTTTGGTTAGTGTTCATGTTACAACAGTGATGAAGCTTCCTGAGGTGTCATCATGTATGTTTTCCTATATCACAATATGTCATCACGTGTTAGTGCTTATCTCACAGTCACCGTGTTGGTGTAAACAACAATATAAACAGCCTTGTCTCTGTAAACGTTTGTGAACTTCTCGCAGCCAAATTTACCATCAGTCACTCTCTGGCAGCGTCGGCAGGTTTAAACCATGACGAGCGGCGTCTGTCGGGCAGCGGAGTTCACTCACAGGCCTTTATTGTATGTCACAATCTTACAATCTGTTGCCATGGCGATCTCAGGCTCGAGTTGATTCACGCTGATCTGTGAGAATCAAAGCAGAACAAAAAGGTCAAGAGTGCAGAGAGAAAGACTTGTCACAAGCTGTCAGATAAAACATGTTTACATACTGTACGCTGCGGATGAATCCGTAACCGTCTACACGCACCGCTGCCTAAAGATTTCAGACACTTTCATTTGTGACTAAATCGCTCTTAAAGGCTTTAAATGTTCTGTATTTACTGCTAATGTGCAAAAAGAGCCAATTTGGCAGATTAAAGTCTAATTTGAGGTTTGCATCTCCTAATATTTGAACCAGAGACAGATGGCTGATGGAGCTGGAGGCAGAATCCTAATCAGACATCTTGGTAGGTGTGAAATGGGGAAGTGGGACAAATTGAGTAGGCAGGGGGTCCTGGGGGGGGGTGGGGGGGGGGGCAGGGCATTCATGTTGCTTTTTGGGGAGTTTTTTTTTCACCTGCTATCTTTGCAAAAGTGCAAAAAGGACTTGTGAGAGAAAAACAGGCCCCTCGGTGGAGCGGGAGGCAGCTTTTCACAGGACTGTTGGCGGCACATATGTCTGAAGTTTTTTGCCATATGGCTGTCTGAGTTATTTCCAGTGGTAATTAAATCCTAAACATTTTAAAGCCAGAGCTGGTTGGCTTGTGTCAGCAAGTCACTTGGCAGAGAGGAGACAAAGAGAGGGAGAGAAGGAGGAACAAAACCACGCCGCAGCCATTTAATGAGTTGGATGACACATACTGAGGCAGCGAGGCTAAAGTTAGATCTCAGCCTGGATGGCATCAATGAATGGAGGCAGTGCACACTGTGGGCAGGTTAACTCTCGGAGAGCTACGCCTCATTAGGACGGAGCCTCTGTGAAGTTCAGTGTGGAACGTTAAAGAGGTCAGGAGACTCCAGTCATCAACATCAGTCACTGACACTGAGTCACGGCTGACAGCAGGGCAACAGATATTGTACACAGCCAGGACGGCAACAAGCAACAAGAGGCTCTGAGTATCACTGTCACGTATCATTCTGCTGCTTACAGGCTTCACACGTTTTCATCGACAACATTTTAAAACTTTTCCATGACTTCTCAACGACCCATCATAACATGTCCATATAACACAATCAGAGCTGTTCAGTGTGTCTGTGTATGATGATTAAACACCAACCAACCTGTTCCAGTCTCTAACAGTTGGTTCTGGTTATATTAGGACTGATCAGGACTCAGAGTTATGTCATGTTTTTCCCATGTAAAGTCTTAAAGTTTGACCAGGGGACGTTCAGTGTGACAGCAGCATTCATGTAATAAAGCTACAAGCTAACTGCGCTAACGACGGATCAGAAATGTGCAACAACATTTTCTGCCGACACTAGATATGAAACAAAAACCAGAGACTGTGTCGTATGAGTGTGAGCTGTAAATTCATCACCTCTGAGATAAACTGAGTTCAATTTTTCTTATCTTTCTTTTCTTCAGTAAATATCAGTGTGTGATAAATATGGAGGAGAAGTTGATCATGTTAGTGCAGAGCTGTCAAAGCGTCACACAGACAAACAGGAAGTAGATCAGCTCTGAACTCAGGATTTCACGTAAACAGGCTTTGATACGGTGCTTCTCAAGAGCGCTCACTCTGCCGCAAAATCTGGGGACCAAAACAAAAAAAAGACTGCTTGACTTGAAGCAATCTGAGGGGTCTCTGCCTGATGATTCCAACCTCCAACTTTCAGGGGGCAGTCCGAGTTTATGATGACCTGCTGGGACTACATTTTTAATTTTTTATTTTGACCCTCCCTCCACCATAAATGAGTTCTTAGTTTTTACCCTTTGACGTTGAAAAGTTAAAAGTTAAAGAGGAGTTGAAAAAAGTCTCAGTTTTTCACTCTTGTCGTTCAAACAGTTTATTTTTGGACACATTTTAAATGAGACGTAGACTAAAGTGACTTGATGAAATATTATCTCATTAAGCTCAGATCTGGTTAAATGTATGTTGGATGAAAGCATTCGTCACACACAATGTGTCCGAGGTCCGTCAGACATTTGAAAATGATGATCATTTCTGTTCTCACAGTTTCTTGCTGTGATAAATGGTGGCAGTTTTATAAGAAAACATGCATTTTCACAAAACATTATGATTTAACAGACTTTAGTTCAAACGCACACACTCGCCCAGGTGGCTACTTGTTTGCAAACTATTCTAAATATTACGGTACTAACAAAAACACACACGTTTGGGAGGTACTGAGAGTGTGTGGGGGTGTGTTAACGGATGTTTTAATGTAGTTTTGCTGTTAAAGGTTGACATCTTGTATTTCAGTTCATCATGAATGTTCTCAGTGAACATGAGGTTAGTAACTGATACACACGTGGTCATTTTGTGGTTCAAGAATTCCTTTAACGAGAGCAGTGACAGACAGTTTGACAGGACGGAAAAACAAAGTGTCACCTATAGAAACGGAAACTTCAACAACAGAAAGTTCTGTAGTGCCGTCATTTGGTGTGATTGACAAAAAAAAAAAAACCAAACAAACCACAAAATAAGGATTACAGACGGTGATAAAAGAATGTGAAGACGTATGTTAGTAAAGACATGATGACGCACCTGTGACATCTGTGGGAAGAGACTGATGGCGAGAGGCAGAGCCAGGCTGAAGGCAGCGAGGCACACCAGACTGTGGACGGGCAGGACGAGTCTCCGCTGTCGCTGCAGCAGAGGAAGCCTGGTGACACACAGAGACACAAACACCCAAACTTTATTCACATCACAGGTAATGGACAGAGACAAGTGGTGCAGGCACTGCTGATGTGTCGCACACTGTACTCACTACAACACAAGGTAAAGAAACAGCTGCAAAATCCAATGAATACTGGATTTGTTTTAGTGCAGATACCAACATTTAAAAAAAAAATAAAACTTTTAGGAGCTAAAGCAAACACCACTTTAGTCCACGTGGATGTTTGTGCCAAATTTAAAGAAATTCCTTCATGGCGTTCTTAAAACATTGCATTGACAAGAATGGTACAGACGGACAACTGAGGTCACAGTGACCTTGACCTTTGACAACCAAATTTTAATTAGTTAATTCTAGATTCCAAGTGGACGTTTGTGCCAACTTTAAAAAAACATTCCCTCAAGGGTAAGTTTTACTGACTTTAAAAAAAAGGAACTCCTGGTTCAATTTGTCATTAAGACACTGATATATTGATCTGTCTCTGGTCTTAAGGACATAATGGATCAATAAGTGACTCAGTGATTTGCTGTGTGATGACATCACATCACAGGGCCTGTTCAGTTAGAGCAGAGGCATTATGGGAACTCAAGAGGATGGAGACCGTGCTGGTCACCGCTCCGAGGTATCCCTGGATGAATTTGGGCACTGGAGCTGTTTTAAGTGGAACATTATGATGTCGCTGTGAAGCTAACCTTTGACCTTTTGGATATAAAACGTCACTTCATCATTTTATCCTGTTAGACATTTGTGTGAAATTTAGCATCATTAGTGCATGAATTCTTGAGTTTGGGCCAAAAAGAGGTCACAACGACCTTGACCTCTGACCACCAAATTCTAATCAGTTCACTGCTGAGTCCCAGCGGACATTCATGCCAAATGTGAGTGAATCCCCTGAAGGCTTTCTTGAGATATCACATTCACAAGAATGTGACGGACAACCTGGAAACATATTGCCTGTGGCCGCGGCTGTCGCCTGCGTGAGGCATAAAAACTGAATTTCTCCTTTCACGTAGAGTTTGACTCAACAACCAATCGGTTGCATTTAAAACAATTATAAATGGACTCAGCTCCTGTTTACAGTTCAGTCTTTGCTTTCATTGTCATTTGTTTGTTGTGTGATAATAATCCCTCACAAATACATTCCAACAGTTTCAGAAACTTATTGCCATCAGTTATAAAAGCTGTATTTTTCTCCATCTGCACAAAACAGACATTTTAAGAACGTTATCTCCAGAAATATATTTTCTGGTCTCAGCCCAGATTTCTGCTCCCTCCTCGCTGCCCTCCGTAGGATAATCCCCTCTCCAGCGAGTGGGACAGTGAACTCAGCAGGAGCTTGAGAAGGAGCCGCTCCGTCTCTCCTCCACCAGCGACGCCTCTCCCCCTAACGAGGAGAGCTACTGCCTAATGAGGGAGCTCATTAACACATATGGCTGCCATGGTTTAATTAGGCTACACACACACACACACACACACACACACACACACAGATCTTATAAGTGGGTTACAAAGAGAGAAGTCAATGGGAAAAAAGTTGTGAGAGTGATGAAGGGAAGGTTTGGGCAGTTTGAAAACCTCCAAATCAAATCAGGTAAGAGAAACTTGATATTATCCGAAATTAATGACACAATTTCACACAGTGCTGTCTGTGTTTACCTGCTCTGAGCAAACTGGCTGGTGGCCATGTTCTGGTGAGGTCTCAGTGGGTTTAACTGTTTACATGAAACTCTGACACCACGACTGAACCTCCCTGTCACCACAGCCTTGTTTCCACCGAGCAGTGCGGTTCAGTTCAGTCGTTCCTGTGGGCTACAGCAACACTAAACCCCTGAGCTTGCCTGAGAAGGACTAAATGCACAAAGCTGCTATTTTTAAATATCCCACTGTTGGTTCTAAAGGTACTGTACTGAAAGGGTTTGGTGGAAACGCAGCTTGTGAGATAAACCATTCTCATTTTGAAGTCATCAAATACAGCCATCCAGTCATTAGCCCCTTTTACACTGCCAGATTTTCCGCGAATGTTGGGCCGTTTTGCCGGCAAGCTGCGAGTGTTTGATGCGAGTTGATCCGAGGAGCCCAGTTTTCCACCTCGTAGGGTAGACATATTGGTGGAACCCTTTTAGTTTAAACAGACCGAGGCGGCCTTCTGCAATAGAGTGTGCCAGTAAACCCGGAACTCCGTTAGCGCTTTTAGCACTTCCGGTTCTCTCGTCTAAAAGTCAATACGTTTTTTTAATGGGATTTTGGTAAAATGCCTCAAATAAGGTCTGTGGTTAACAAAAGCTTAAGCAAGTTTCAGGTTTTGTTCTACGACATAAAACACGTCAGTAAATACCCTACTTATGAATGTTGAAGCTTTTCCGTGTTGTAAAAAAGGTGGTTGCTAACAAGTTGCTCAATACGACTACAAACCCTGTCGGGGACATTAAACGTCATCACCCCTGAACAGGCGAGAGTGCTGCAGTCCGCCATTACAGCTTCTTATTTAGCTTCAACAGTCCGATTTCCCCATTATACAATGTTTTTAGAATAAAGCGGCCGAAATCAGTTGAAAGCTTAGTGGCGGTGACGTCAAGAGTCATGTGACCGTGGAGTAGTCATGTAGTCCGTTAAAGCCTAACGTTAGCTTTTTACTTCTGGCTATCACATTTAAGCTTCAAATGCGGTATGAAAGGTGTTCATATGTGAAGATTATCTCGCTGAACAAAACCTGTAAGTATCAAAAACTTGTGTTAGCCACAGAGCTTATTTTCTGACATAATCCAAAACGCAATGCAAAAATCACATTCACTTTCTCTGCCGGGAACCAGCGCGATGCTAAACTTCCGGGTTTTGACGTCAGCCCTGGCACACTCTATAGGAGGAGCTGTTGATGACGCCACACGTGCGAGCCACTGGCGGTGGATAAACAGGAAACAGCTGATAGCGGGAATTAGCGAGCAGCTAGTAGCAAGAGGGAAACACAAACCTGACAGACACTGTAAAGATGAGCAACTGGGGAGACAAGGAATTGCGTGCCCTCCTTGTCCTCGCAAACGAAGAGGCCATTAACCGTCAGATGACGGGGACGGTGAAGAACGGGCCGACTTACGAGAGAATCACCGAAGGACTGACCAGCCGCGGCTTCCCTCCCATGTCACTGTTTACGTCACACGCTGAGCTACACGTTTTGTTACTTGCTCACGCCCCCCATTGCCCCGAAAAAGGCACATTCTGTATAAACAAAAGTAGGTAGGCGGCATTTTGTTTTTATACTGCCAATGCTGAAAAAACACTGATTGGGCTTTCCTGCAGATTTGCACAACTTCTGTCTAAAAAGGGCTGCAGACTCCAGCATCAGACACATAGGAATAAAGCCATCTTTTTGCAGCGTAACTGAAGTTGCTGGAAAGTGAGAATAACAAAACTACATTTCTAAATTCAAAAACCAACAACAGTCATAATAGATGCTACTTGTATCAATGTATTTTTCAGGACTTAAATAACATATACATTTTTATGTATAACAGTGATTATACAGAGTTGCTAACTGTGAGTCTGTTTGCATTAATGCAACAGAAATGAATCTGTGATCAGACATGGTGATTTCCGAACATTATTTTTGACCTTTTGTTCAGTTACTTTTCGTCTTGCAGAGCCTGATGTAATGTGTCTACAGAGGTATGTCAACAGGAACAAATGAACTGTAAAGCAGGTTTCTAATTTCAACACGAAACAAACACCTCATGATGGAGGTGAGGGTGATGATGATCATGAAGATACAACAAAATTAACTTAAAGCCAGAAGGCGTTTGTGTTTCAGCTGCAGACGAAGTCAGAGTTTAATTTCTGTTCTAGAGATGAAGCAAAAGTAGGAAAGATGAAGACTGTGACAAAGCTAACATGGACATGAACAGTGCATAATTTGAAACACTTAAAACTTTACAAATGTTTTATGATGCTGTGACATGACACTATAACTACACTCGGGTCAGCATTGTTGCAGGGTTGGTGGTTATGATTCACTTGGTTATGATTTGGGAAAGATTGCAGCTGTTGCACCCTGCTCTGAAACGACTGGAAAAGCATCACTGTGTTGCTACAGAACATCTGGCTCTGAGTGGCACAAACACTGCAACTGATGTTTTTCTCGAACCGTGCTCTCCTGGTTCAAAGTCCTGTGCCTGTTGGACTCATCCATCTCTCCACCCACCCTCTCTCACACTCTTTTAAACAACGTTGGACACAGATAGGTTTTCATACGAGTTTGTGAAAGGTGAATCTCACACAGAAGCTAAAGGGGACCCCTGGTGTTGCACAGGACGCTGCCCAAGCTCCAGATTTTGACGACGATGTACACAACCAAATCAAATCTGTAACATTATCTGCCTGCTACCATCTAGAAAACATTTCTAGAGTCAGAGGAGTAATGTCATAGCAACACTCTGAAAGGCTCGCATAGCAACCTCAAATGCAACCTATTGCAGCGCTCTTGAAAGCTGGTAGAGAAAAGGCCCAAGGGTAGCACCCAGCTCCTGACATCACATTTTCCAGGCGGTTAAAGACGCGGCATGTGTACAGATCCTAAGAGTTTATAAATTGATATTTTGATATAGTTTTGCTGTTGTTAGACGTGGAGCCCTATGACTTCAGTTCATCAAGAATTTTCTTTCGTTTTGGAGTCTTTGTTTTTCTTGAATGTCCCAATGTTGAGCAAAGTTTTGTTCATGAATTCAGTGTAACATGAGGTGAGTAACTGATGTACAAATAATCGTTTAGTGGGTGAAGTGTCCCTTTAAGAATCACTGAAACAAACAGAAGCTGTGAATATGTTTATGAGTCTGTGTCCTCTCTCAGATGAGGGACAGAACCCGCTGTCGCTGCCCTCAGTCTGCTCTCAGCAGGGTCATCCATCATGGAGGGGCCACGCAGGGACCCGTCTCTGTCCCCTTGTTCTCGCTCCATTGAGAGCCAGTGAAGGCGAGCTGACATGGAGGATAGCTGAGCACTTCTCACCTGCATCCCTCCTCACAGCCCCCTGCTCCCTCTCACATACACTCCCTCTCTGTCTCTCTGTCTCTTCCCGTTCAGTCATGCAGCTGCCAGGAATCCCAAACACACCTGGGCAGCCGGCGCTCGCTGTCTGAGCCCGCCTGCTCAGAGCGGTTGGGACAAGTGCTGTCAAGGATTTACAAAGATGGTTGCATTCCTTGGTACACCGCAGGCTCAGTCAGGCCATCGATCACAGGACGTCCGTATAAACACATTGCATCATTAAGACATCATTACAGTCATATCACACAACACTGAATCTCAGCGCAGGAAAAGGTTCAGCGACGATGAAGGAATCTGAGACTCTGAAATACTGAATTGTCATTTAATTAGAGCTCGTTTGCATTTTTAATTAACCACACTTGTATTGTACGACAACACTGAAGCCTTCATCTCTTTCATCAGAGCATTAATTAACTCGTTTAATTAGGAAAATTCTCCTCTCTGACACAGGTTCTTACTAACAATGATTTAACATGTACAGAGTCTTAATGAGGCAATGTGTGCAGCAGTATTATTATTATTATTATTATCAGACATGAATGGACAAAGAAAAGGGCGCCACCTACAGAAACTACATCAGCTGAAAATCCAGGTTCAAGAAAGAAAACTGACAGAGCCCTCTAGACACAAAAAACATCATGAACAGAAGCTCTGCTCTCAGTAGATGTTTATTAGCTGCAGTCTAAACTGAGTGTCTCTATTTTATGTTGTCTGCGTGATCACAGAGGTTGTAAAACTCCACAGCAAAGACCACCTTCTCAAAAAGTGACACTAAAACGCAGACCTTCATGATTATGATGTTAAATTATAAGTCTGGCCGGAGCAGTCTCTGATGGAGCTATGGGAAAGAGAAAGGCTGCAGATCCTTTTTATTATCCTACTATTTATCCTTTAAAAAAGATAACTTTATCATGGGTCAACCCACCAACACCCAGCGTACATCAACGGCAAGGACAAAGACGGGTTTTTAAACTGATCGGCTCCTGGAATAACTAACTTTAAATTGGCAATGTGATGAATTGCTGAACTTATTTAGGCCCCGATCACACAGAAAGCGTTTTGCAGGTTGCAAAACGTGAGATGCGCCACAGTGTTAGTAAAAAAAAGAAAAAGAAAAAGCGCTTGCTGCACCATTTTATTGTTGCCAGGCAACCACCCCATCATCTCCTCACACTAACTTCCTGTGTCATCACTCTACTGTTTATTTATTGTGTGTATCCTGCAGTAATCAGTGTGTAGCTGCTGCCATGTTGAGGCAGAGGGTGCTGTCTGTAGCTCTGGTTGAGGGTGAGAGGCTGTCAGCAGATAAACAGAGATCTGTGTGGGTACATGAGACCCTAAAAAAGAGGCTGGATCATGGGGAGTACCACCAGTTGGTCCAGGAGCTTCTCCTCCATCATGGACGTTTACAGTACTGCACTCATCTGCTGTTTTCTATTCAGATGGTGCTAACTGTGCTTTGTAAAGCCGTATAGCTCTGGGTATCCAGCAACCACTACCACCAGTTTCTCCTTCATTGTTTACCAACTGTAAACTTGTTGTTGTGACCACCACAGAAGCCCCGCCTCTCAAATCATCCCATTGGACAATGGCAAAAAGAACAGATGATGTGGAGTGCTTTTCTGCTCTGAGATGAATATTTTTTCCAGATGTACAAAAGTATGCATATGAATTCTTAAGTCATGGCCAAAAACATGTTTAGTGAGGTCACGCTGACCTTTGACCACAAATTCTGATCAGTTAATTCTTCAGTCCAAGTGGACGTTTGTGCCAAATGTAAAAAAATTCATCTCAAGGTGTTCTTGGGATATCCATTCACAAAAATTAGACAGATGCAAGGTCACACTGAACTTGAACTTTGACCGCTGAAATCTAATCTGTTGATTGTTGAGACCAAGTGGATGTTTGTGTCAAATTTGAAGAAATTCACTCTCTGCGTTCTTGAGATATTGTGTTCATCAGGATGGGACAGACATACGAATGTGTGTAGAAGGACAACCCAAAAACATATCGTCGGCGTGGAGGGATAAAAATACCAACATTTCCCTTTAACTTTGAGAAAACTGACCAGTTCATGGAAGATAAAAAATAACACGGTCTCTTACTTTTCCAGAACGGCCATGATCATGGGCGGGAGCATCAGGATCGGCATGGGCAGCACCACTCTGGTCAGAGCTGTCTCTAAAAGTGCCTGTCAGAAAAATAAGAGGAGACATTTAGAGAAGGACGAAAGAAATATCATGAATTTTAATTTTGCTCAAACTGAGAGGTAAACTCAGCACCTCATCATTTACAGCTGGCACTCACAATCATGACATCAGTCACTAAACAAGATAAAAAGCCACGTACATGCCTGGCAGCCACTTTTGACGTTCCCACCACGTTCCCGTTGTCGTCGAGGACGCTGATGCCCTCCGACAGCTCCGAGTGTCTCATGAGCACCACGTTGCAGACGTTTGCACTCGCTGTAGGAGGTGAGATTGTTTTTCAAACTCAAAGTGTCTCACCTCGAAGAATTTCACATATTTTATTAGTTCACTAATGAGCAGCTCCCTGCTCAACGGCACTGTGGTAGACACTGTGAGGAGGGATTACATCTTGGAATATTATTGTGTGGGGGTTTAAGAGTCAGGAGATCCAGTTTAGTGTCTTTCTCTGATCCATACAGGTCCTATATGTGTCAAACTACTGGCTGGTTACAACATGTCGACCTGAAGACAATACATAATATACTTGTGTGGTGTTGTGTCTGTGTCACTCTGCAGTTACACCTCCAAAACACTAGTTGGCGGTGGGGTTTCTGTGAAGTGCTGTAAAGTCTGATTCCAAACCATAGACTGTATAAAACACACATTAAACACACATTAAACATGGCTTAATAGAGACAGTGTCAAACACAAATCAGCTTCACTATAACTCGCAGCATTCACAGACAAACACTTGTCTTTATCTGGACACATTTTCCCCACAAATACAACATGCTAACGTTATTAGCACAAGCCTATGGCATTTTAAATTGTATACATTAGCACAGTGGCTAGCAGACTTTTCCTCTGCTCATATGAAGCCAGGAACAACAGCAACATGTAACAAAGCTAACGTTACAAAATTCGGCTCCATTACAGCTCACAAGGTTCACTGACAAAACAACTGTCTTATACTAAACATTTTTTCCAAACAAATACAGCATGCTAACGTTATTAGCACAAGCCCATGACTTTATAAATTAGCCTAGCAGCTAGTGGAGTTTCTCTCAACGCACATGAAGCCAGGATAAATCACACACAGGACTTAAAATGCAGGTCTGCAGTCAGTTTCCATCCATTTATCAGTGCTGTAGTTAACTTGTTAGATTTAGTTTCATCCACAGTTCTGTGGTCTTGGTGCTCGCTCCAAAATAGCGCTTTGCAGTATTTAGCAAAGTGGTTTCCCACTAACATTAGTTTGATTAGCTGCACCTGTGTGATTAGCTTGAAGGTGGTAACTTGCAGTGTGTCTCAGATTGCATACTTCTGTACTCAACACTTAATATTTTGAGTGCACAAGTGCGCTCAGTGCGTTTAACCATTAGCTTGCTGGCTAACATTAGCATTTGCTGGCTAGCTAACTTGCTCCAATCTATGGTGGCACATTTTAATCAGCACTGATGTTGTGGTGTAGGTTTGGTTTATGTGTGGGTGGAGATAGCAGTCAAATGTTGGCAATAATGCTCCACTGTCTGTTTGCAATTCACCGTTCAAAAAGAAGACGAAGAGGAGGCAGTTAAAAAAACAGACATTGCCGATTTTGATAATTGCAAAACAGCAGTGTGAGATTTGAGACAACACTACCCTGTTGAAATCAGTGCACACGCAAGAAGAACTTATGTGCACTACATTAAAGTGTACTGACAGAAGTATGTGATTTGAGACACGCTCTCAGGCTGCTTTCACACCTGCCCTGTTTGGTTCAGTTCAATAGAACTCAAGTTCATTTGCCCCGTTAGTGCGGTTCGTTTGGGCAGGTGTGAACACAGCAATCACACCTGGGTGAGCACCAAAACAACCGGACCAAGACCTTCTTGAAGAGGTGGTCTCAGTCCGGGTACTGTGGTGCGGTTTTATTTCCTAGCTGGAGCCGCGCCTCGTTTTCAAACTGTATGCTTTGACTAAAATGAACAATGACAGCAATATAGTTCACGATGAGCAGCGCTAAAATCAACCTGCGTAGTTGTCCCTCCATTGTGACATTAGAAAGTGTCACATTTATCTTGCAAGTGTACTCTTCTTCAACGTTTGCTTTACTTCCTGGATTTTTCCCACATGGAAATTCTGACCAATCAAGAGCAGCTTTCTCACACAAGGCATTTGATCTGGTCCGCTGGCTTTACTCTCTGAAAAACCCAAATGTAGACGACATCACTGCCGTGTCATTTGTGCCATAATACACAAAACTAAACGTGGAGCCTCTTCTCTTTGACTCCAGTCAGTCAAATCAGTGTTGAACACAGTGACCCCGGTGAGCGACAGGTCAGCAGACAGCAGTGTTGTTACCCTGTGATTTATTCACGAGGGCCAAAATGAACACAAATGTATGTTAATGTAGACGGACCGTTCTCCTTGACTCTAATAGGAATCAGAAAAACTCATTTTAGAGAGTTTAGTGGTGGCGCCGCAAGCCTTTTTAATTTAAGACAACAGCGTTCAGAGTTATCTGTGCTGAGGGCCGCGGGGCTGAGGGCCGCTCTGTGAGGGGAATTCAATTGACTGAACAAATCACTCTTTTTACCTACAAGGGATTTTTTTTTATCCAGACCAATTAATAAAAGGACAGACAGGTGGACTTTGGTGAGGAATAACAAAAAGTACAGGAAACAGATCAAATTTTCACAGTAAACATTTGTAATTAAATTAACAAAGGCATCAAAGTAATTATAAAATGAAATCAATGATTATAAAGTGTGTGCAGCTCAGTGCTGAAATATACGGCTGTAATTTGTAATTATTTGAAATAATTACATTTATGTACATTCTAATTGTCAGCTAATAACGAGCGGCACACTCACAGAAATGCACTAAAGAGTTTTTCACATAATTAATTAATAATAATTAAATAATAATAAATATTTTCAAAAGACAACAAATTAATTATCCCCATAATTTTCCTGCGGCGTGTCGTCCCCTGCAGTTGAGGTCTTCATAATCTAATTGAATGACAGGCCGCTGCCTGATTAGGTTATTACAAATAAATCTAGCCTTAAGTAAGCAAACAAAATGAAGCAGGTGAAAATTCAAACAGCACTTTGCTTTCGCTCGCTTCAATTAGCCATTTTAATTACCTTATATATGGGCCCAGCAAAACAACAACAGCAACAACAATGAACAAACATAAATCGGGTAAATGAGGCCTTGACATAGACGCCACTTTAGGGGTAATTATCCAATTTGTTTGCGGCAGCAGAGTTCTAACAAGCAGCCAATTACCAGGCAAAGGCTGCACTGCAGAAACCTGTTGATTTAATTAAAAGAGCTGCCGTGGTAAGAGAGGGGGGAGGCAAACAATTTAATTATGAGCCGGCAGCATTGTGGGACACGGGTCTATACCCCTGGGTGTGTGTTTGTGGGAGAGCGGCATGGAAATCAGCTTTGTGGCTCCACACACGTCTGACAGAGCGAGCTCACAACACGTCTGTAACCCCGCAGAGAGCAGGACGGACTGTGAGGAACAGAGGGACACAAAGCTCTCAGCTGTGGTTTGGCTCTCGTACAGACAGTTATGATGATCACAGAGGAGTCCTGAAGTATGTTCCCGACACATCATCTCCCTGATGTTTAACCTTCGACGAGTCCATGAGACTAAATGTAAGAAAACAGTCAAAACTGAGGACAATTTAATGTTGCATAAAACATATATTTGAAATCATTAATCAGATTTTTCAGTAACCAAATTGTATTTTAAATGCACCTGAAATGTGTCACTTTACACTGTGCATTATAAACACAGCAATCCCATAAAACGTGACAACAACTCACTAAGGGACTGTTCTTTATTTATCAGAGGTGTGACTTTGTTTTATTTATTAATTTATTTATTTATTTTTACCCTCCCTGAAGCTCCACATATTTTCCCTTGACCCTCCCTGAGTGACTGTAGGAAAACACATGACCCTCCCTCCTCCATAAATGACTTATTAGATTTTTAAAACTTACCCTCTGATGTTTGAAAGTTAAAAGTTGAAGATGAAATCCTGGAGTTGGAAAAAGGTTTATTTTTCGCCAAATTTAAAATGAGATATAAATTAATTTTGATGAAATACCACTATTTTTAAACTCAGATGTGGTGGTGTTTTTTTCTGGCAGAAGACGATGTGTTCATGGACTGTTGGAAATTTGACAATCCATGATAATTTCTGTTTTTACAGTTTCTGACTGTGATAAAAGGTGTAATTTTGGTGTTTTTTTTAAAAGAAAACATACCCCACGTGCAGGTTTGGAAGGCATGGTAAAATGAATACAAAATATAACCATTTAAATATGTATGCCCCCCCCAAACTACACAATGGTCACATGACTTCAACGTCAGCATCACAACAAGGCTGTAAAGCGATGACGTTTTGTAGTCTCATTGTTATCAACTGTTAAAAGCTTCTAAATTCACAGCGGGATATGTAGCGACCAGCATCACTGATGTACAAAGTGTACAACAACATGTCAGCAGGCTGAATCTAAAGGTTGTTTCTAATCAGAGATCATCAGGATAAACCGAGAGGAAACTGTGTTCACAGAAAACAAAGATGTGTTTCAGGGTGTGGAGTCGATCTGTGGGATGGTTTAGAAACTGATATGAAAGTGTGTCATACACACAACAGGTTTAGAAAACTATTTAAACCGCTGTATTTGAGTTGTTGAAGTTAGAAAATGACTGAAATAAACTAAATACGTTTTATGCTATAAAACAAAACATGAAAGTCTCTTCAGCTTTGTGAACCACAGACCTTTTATCAGACATCTGATCAAAAACCTGCTGACTTCAAGACGAGGGAACCGGAAGTGCTAACATGCTAACATGCTAACTCATCCCAGGGTTTCAGGACTCGTTCTCGCAGCACTCCTTTGTGAACTCGAACAAACACTGATTGAGTTTAAAAGGCTGTTTTGGTGGAGAGCGGGCTTTAATCCCTGTGAAGTGTTTCTCTGAGCTCTTTGAACTCACCCACTGCTGGGAAGGGGATGAACCTCTGCACCAGGAGCCTGGTCGTCGGGCTGAAGCTGCTCGCTCTCTGGATTAACACATTCAACCCAACCTGAAGGAAAACCAGACGCACATGATTTAGACAGTCCCTAACTCAGATTAAACCAGTTGATGAGACACACGCTGAATGTTTGGAGTTAATGTTTGAATTAATAGGATTTAATCTTTCATGGTTTCAGCACAGAAACAAAAAACTTTTCAGAGTCAGAAGTGACTGGTGTAAAAGCTCCCCGTCTCTGTGCATAAACAGTGAAACACAGTATTCTAACACACTGCAGGTCTGTAGTCAAAAGGCTCAGATAACACCAACATGTCACTTCAGCCTCCGGCTCTCCCCACCCCGGCGGGGGGTCGTCACCAGAGTGGAGGTTTAATTGGAGAGCTCCCGCCCCCCTCCCCGCCTGACGTTCCGCCCTCCAGACACCCTGTGATTTTTTTTCTGAGCTTGTTGCCGTTGTCAAGCCCGAGGGCAGCAGCCGGATGAGCGCCCAGCGGGACCAGTAATTGGCTCGGTTTGAGCCCTGCGTCCACACTGAGGCCTGTGGCAGGCAGGTGTGTGAACGTGTGTTACTCTTTGACATCTGAGTCTTTGATGACGTGAAGGTCAGAAAAAGGTTCAGCTGACGAGGTGTTGTGAGGCTGGTGTTTAAAGGTTTGTCCTGATACTGAACTACCTGTCAAATAATTAAAATTCTGTAAAGTTTCACATGAAAACGTTTCCTGTGGAAAAGAATCTGAAACAACAGTTAAACCTGAAACACCATTCAGTCTGTCCCTATATTATATTTTGCATCTTTTATTACATGGCTTTGTGTTTGTACAGTTTACTGATCACACTGATCTGTGTCTCTCTCTTTACTGATTCGTTCTGATTTACTGCTTTGTGTTTTCTCCTACTGATGCTTCCTGTTTGCACTCTCTCCCTTGGCTGCTGTCATGTTGCAAATTTCGCAGCTGTGGGCCAAAAAAAAAAAAAAAGCATCATCTTATCTTATCATTGGCACTAGTCACCAACTTCTTGGCCGAGCTTCAGGCGACCTGATATGACACCAACAGTCGGCCTCTGTCACCACTCGTTATCTGTTGTCAGTTAGGTGTGTTTGGGCCCTTAAACTCAGCACATAAACCCAGATTAATAACATTTTCAAGGCGCCTCCCGAGTGTAATGGTTAGATTTTACTTGTCTTCCATGCGGAAGGTCCAGGGTGTGAATCCTGCTGGGGTCGACGTCAGCAAAGGCATGCGGTCACAAGAGGTTCCCACCACCGAATCAAACAGGACCAGATTCCTTAAGGAGGCTTCAGGATAAGAGAGGAACTCTGGAATCTGAGCCAAGTCCTCAACGAGTGTGCGTCTCAAGTCCGTTGTAGACGGGAGGTTTCAGATGTAAAAAGCAGATTCATAAAGAGTTAACAGGGTGTCTGGGTGAGACTTTGGTATATATCACAAGTCTACCAGTCCACCCTGTGGTTGTATGACTCCGCCCACCAGTCCACCCTGTGGTTGTATGACTCCGCCCACCAGTCCACCCTGTGGTTGTATGACTCCGCCCACCAGTCCACCCTGTGGCTGTATGACTCCGCCCACCAGTCCACCCTGTGGTTGTATGACTCCGCCCACCAGTCCAGTGTCTCTGACAGTCTCCATCCATGTCAGTGAAAACATGGATGCTTCACACACAGAAGATCTATACAATCAGCACAGTTTCAAGATTAGAGTCACCAATTCAGTATCTGACCAAATGTCTCCCCTTCTGTTCCTGAGATATGACGTTAAAACATGATGATGTCACAGTCAAGCTGACCTTTGACCTTTTGACCTTCAGTATTTTATCCTGTTAGACATTTGTGTCAAGTTTGCTCAGTTAGTTAATTAGTGGATGTATTTTTCAGTTATGGACAAAAACATGTTTTGTGAGGTCACACTGACCTCAGTTCATAGTTGAGTCCAAATGATGTTTGTGCCAAATCTAAAGAAATTTCCTCACGGTGTGTTTGAAATATCACGTTCACCAAATGAGACAGATGCAAGGTCACACAGCCCTTGACCTCTGACCAACAAATTCTAATCAGTTCAGTCATGAGTCCAAGTGGACATTTGTGCCAAATTTGAAGAACTTCCTTCATGGCGATAATAATGTGTTCACAAGAATGGGACGGACTTTCAGATGGACAACTCAAAAACAATACCTCCGGCCAAGGCTATCACCACCGCGGACACATGATAACATGTATTGTGAGGTCACAGTGACCTCTGACCACCAAATTCTAATCAGTTCATCGTTGAGTCCAAGTGGACGTTTGTGCCACATTTGAAGAACTTTCCTCAAGGTGTTTATGAGATATTGCGTTCACAGACTGAGTTATATGAGGTCACAGTGAGCTTGATCTTTGATCTACGATAACCAAATTTTAATAAGTACATTAAAGAGTACAGTTTGACATTTGTGCCCAATTTGAAAAAAATCCTTCAAGGGGAAGTTTTACAGACTTTTTACGTAGACAGTAACCTCCAGTTCAGTTTGCAGTCAACAGCAGTCCAGTATTACACTGATATATTGATCTACCTCTGGTTTAAAGACACTATGGATCAAAAAGAAACTCAGGCATGATGGGAACTCACAGCAATAGAGACCGCGCTGGTCACTGCTCCGAGGTATCCCTGGACGAATTTGGAGGCTGCAGCTGGCTGAGGAGGAAAAAACATGAGATATGAAAGCAGCTCTGGTTATACACAGTGTGTGTGTGGATGGTCACGTCACTGTTACCTTGGAGGCGTTGCGGTTGCAGTAGTTCACACAGGCATTGTGACTCTGGTTTAACCACTGTGAGAGGAGAAAACCACAGAAGAAGAAGAAGAGGAGCTTATTATGTCGACACACCTAGAATATGTATCAGTGATCGAATATTTAACCACTGACATTAGTCCTTTGCTTTTCCTCGTGGAACTGATTTCAGAAAAATAAATTTGTTGCTTTTGTTGAAACTTTTCCTGTTGAGTGTTTGTTTTTCTCAATCTGTCACTTCACTGGTTTTTGCGTCTTCCCAGGACGTCAACTAGGAACTGTCCGGCTGGAGAAAACTGGAACACATTGATGTGTTTTGTCCTCATAAATAAATAAATATAGATTCTTTTACAGGTGAAGAAGTTGGTATTTACCTGCCAGAAGACCGTTGACACCAACGTTTGATTTGGGAGAAGGAGACCAATGACCTGCACAAAGATAAAACACTTTTACAAAACTACACAGTTACAAATAGAAATAACAGAGCCGAAATGATGGAGGGCCAATTTTGGATTAAAACAATATGTGGATAAACTTTGTGGCCTTCTGCATTTTAGATCAATAACAATAAACATGGTGACTGGATTTGCTTCACTGAAATGTAAACGTCTTACCACTGGTGTGCCGAACGGGATGAAACCTGTGATAAACAGAGTCAGTGTTATTAGAGTTACAGTTTACACTCAGAATAGTTTGTGTTTAAGGTTATTCTGCAGATTTTAAGTTCTTCATCCAACAGTTCAGGTTTTCTTAATTAGTGTTGGTCTCCACAGGTTAGATGGAGCAGCAGGACTCGTCTGACATATAAGGAATGTTGGTCCTAACGTATTAATCCCTGGTGTGTGTCCTCCCTCCCCCTGTCTCTCCAACACGTCGGAGTCGCATTGTAAAAAAGGTGCTTCGAGCCTGGACCAAAATACTCATGTTTGCTTCTTAAGAGAACCTCAAGAACGTCTCCGTCACCGTGGGAGAGTGGTTTTAATCAGCGCCCAGCTGAGTGTGACCTTTTTCAGGCCCGAGACAACCTGAAGAGCCCCGTCGAGCCGTGACAGTTCCCAGGGTGAACGCCGCCTCCATGTTGGACCACATAACAAGCCCCAAGATCCCACTTCCCCCAGAGCTTCCACACCGAGCCACCGTACCTGACATCCGAAAGGGCATGAGGATCTTCTCCCCCGTGTCAGGGTGGATGATGGCCTGTAATCAGAGCCATCAGACGATAATCAGAGCTGAGTGAGTTCAGTTCAAATTAATTAAGAACAGAGTTTTACTGTGGAGATAAAAAATTAAGGGAAGTTTTAAGTGATACTGGAAACAAATTAATTTCACCTTAAATACAGTAAAAGTCTGGATGTAGAGTTTGGCTGATTTCTGGTTTTGATGGTCCGCTCTGATGTACAAGCTTAAACCAGTCTGATTTTATGCAAACAGGCTAAAGTCGCCTACATCAGCAGCGTCACAGCACTAAATCCAACTCATTCTGCTTTAGTATCAAGAGATATGACAACGTGACTGACATAAAATTATGTTTATATTTTTATAAACAGACAAACGGAGCCTGTAGTGTCTGACAGGCCGTGAGCTGAGCACAACATGAAGGAGATCACATGTTGGTGAGGTGAGGAGGCTGAGTGGCACATGTTGATTTTGTTTACCAAAAAGTTCAAGTGTTTTTTGGGGTGACGAGACAAAACATGGCACAGTTGGTCTCTCAAGAAAACTACAGCCCTGTTTCCACCGAGCGGTTCAGTTCAACATGTCTTCACGAAGAAAAGTTGTGGATGGTACCAACAGAAGCGTTCCTCACCGTCCCCATGTTTGGTCCCCCCTCTGTTGGGGTACCTAGCACACAGATCTGGTACTGAAAGGTGGAGCTAGAAACCCTGCAGTCTGATTGGTCAGTAGAGGACGGTCACTCTGGTTTTATGTAACCTCTGTTCATACATCAGTAAACTACAACTATAAAATGAAAGAGAAAAAAATCACTTCATTCACTGGGCCGACTGCCGGCAACTTTTAAGGTGGAACGTTAACTTGTAATGTTACTCAATGCATGAGTTGATGACGTGAATCCATCAGCACACCTTAAATTTCACTGTGACAACTTTGACCATCACTTTAGTTTTTATATGACACACACTTTTAGTAATGACTTTAAAAATATAGATTCATTTGGAGCGGATTATGTGAAGGTCATATATTCTAATCCTCACTTCCTGTGGGCTACAGCAACACTAAACCCCTGAGCTTGCCTGAGAAGGACTAAATGCACAAAGCTGCTATTTTGAAATATCCCATGGAGAGAGACTCTCACTGCAGCCTGTTCTATTTTGTTGTGAAAATGTGGGCGTGCAGCCTCGTTCTGTGGACGATAAACCAGGTGCAGACTTCCATCTGTGTCACCGCTGATGAGGAAATACAGCGAGTGCTGGACGGAGCAGTGAGTGACAACAACCCCGCCCACATTTAAGAGGACTGTCTGAACAGACCGAGGGTCTAGGTACCATGTCTGAAGGGTCACTGCTGGTTCCAGAGGGACTGGACTGAAAGGGTTTGGAGGGAACAGGGCTTAGAGCTGCACCAATATGGCAATACACAATAACAACACAATAACTTCTTACTTTACTACAAAAACCTAAATATGGTGGCAGGTATCTAAAACAACAACCACCAGTGATGATGAGGTGTGACTGTCGTACCCACACAGACTTCACCACATGGTAACATGTAGAGCTGTAGTTGGAGCTTTGTTGTCATGTCGTCTCATGCATGAACACCAGATCTAACTGTATCCAATTCTGCGTGCTCACATTGTTGACACACAACAAACCTGACGCTGCGGCGCTTCACTGTGGTCAGGAGCGTGTTTACAGACTTTATTACATGTCCAACAGAACTAAGACTGACCATCTTCGTCCCTCGGTGCTTCCTGGGTCGGATTTGGGTTTATTGACATCTGTATTCAGAACGTCTCATCAGATGAAGACACATGTTAGTGCCTTAGTTCAGTGAGATTTGAGGACTTTAAGATATTTTTTGTTAAAGTGAAAACAAACTGGATGAGGGGCGACTCATTACATGAACATAATGAACGGGCTAACATGTACAGAAGAATAAATAATTGATTAAGATCATTAATTCTTATTTAAAAGATTCATAGTCTCTGTTTCTATGTGACTGTAAATAACTCTGTGTTTGACCAGCTGCACCTGCAGCTCAGTTCACTGACTGTCAGACGACTTTACAGTCTGCTGTGACTGTTAATTAACACTGAAAACACTCGTCTGTTCTCCATCTTTATTATTTTAATAATAATTCTCCATTAAAGACGTTTATGTTTCATTTTCATGTTTTGTCCCTCTGCTGTCTGCTTGTTGTGTAAACTGCTGTGTGTGTGTGTGTGTGTGTGTGTGAGATTGAGATTGAGAGACAGGAAGTGAGTTAAAGACACAAACATCTCACCTGTTTTATTTTCTGAGCCTGCCAAAGCTGTGGAGACACAAGACACACCTTCAGTGAGAAAAACTGTGATCTGTAAGAACTCAACAGTTTCTGTGTCGGTCAGTTAAAGCTGGAGGAAGAATCCGGAGAAGACACAAAAAGAGACAGCATCTGGAAACACCCCCTCCTCCTCTCTGTCCTAAGCCCCGCCCACCAGAGTCACCAATTAACCTACATGTCTTTGGACTGTGGGAGGAAGCTGGAGCACCTGGAGGAAACCCACGCTGACACGGGGAGAACATGCAGACAATGCATAGAAGCGCTCCCCCACCACAGAGTTCAAACCCCTGGGTGGAGGGTCCTCTGCACCCCCGTGCCGCCAGCGTTAAATGTCTCTTTTTATTTATCCAATGGAGACTGTGCAAAGTCTGTATAAGAGATATTTTGGGATGCACCTCCTGGCTCTCCTTCCTTCTCTGACGTCATTAACAGGTGGTTTTTCAGCCCTTCAGTGGACCAATCAACACGTGTGAACTCTGTGTGTTTACCTGAGCGTCCGTCACACCTGGAGGCAGAGTTCCCTGTCTGAAGCGGTGGAGCAGCTCCACAGACTCCTGCAGACGTCTCTGATTGGACCAAACACAAAGAGTCAGTGAGATGGGAAGTGAAGTCAGAACACTCTCCTGGAGAGTCCGAGTCACTCCACAGATGTTTGTGTGCTCCACTCTTCACGCCACACGGCTCGCTGCGCACCATAATTGTGTTTCACTGAAACTTTCATGCTGATTTTCAGTTGACAAATGAGTTTCCTAAAAGGTAATGAGCAGCTTTCTGTGGTGTGATCATCGTCTAATGCCGAGCAAAATACAAGGTCATGTGGCCCAATTTGTACTAATGAGCTTTAGCATGTGTGTGTGTGTGAACTCTTAACTCTAGGTGTGCACTTTTGCCTTGTGTGCACACAAGGTTGTGTGTGTGTGCGAGTGTATGCAAAATCCCAGCCATCCTTGCTCCTCTCTCGTCATTAGGGGCAAGTCGAGGCTACGCCAGCCCAGCAGGGTGCAAGGTGTGTGTGTGTGTGTGAGCGTACACACTCTCCGCCCCTCACAGCTGCCCCACATGTCCACACCTCATCACATCCCAGGAGCTGCCGCCGCTATTACTGTCACCAAAGAGCCTGCTAACAGCTTCATTACCCAGAGCAGCAGAGCTCTGATGAACAGAATCACAACACAACAAAGACCTGAAGAGACGTGACCACGAGCAGAGAGCGACCGACCCACGCTCTGTAGACTCACAAGTCAGTCTTTAGACGCTTTGCTTAACTAAAGACTGATGACTTTCTCCCTGATTTTGTGTTTAGATGGGCGGATACAATTTCAGAGTTTAAAAAAACTCCCTACGTTGCAGAACCAATAGTAAATCTGCAGAGCGGTCCTTCGGTGGCTCACTGAACTCTTGTGCTCGTAAACATAGTCCCACTAGAAACACGTGTAGCAGTACAAAATGGCTCAGCCATGCTCGCAGAAAACGCCGTCAAAGTTAGTGGATGTTTGTCGCGTTTGTGACGACACATTCTCACCAACTAAAAGAAACAAACATAATCTTTTACAAGGCCATGACTCATCCGTCCGGCCGGACTATAGAGGCAATCGCCTTGTTGTTTACAAATACTTGCAGGTAGTAAACCAAACTTTAGCTATATATATATATATATATATATATATATATATAGCCTATATATCACATTTTTCACATCACTGTATCACCGATGTTTGTAAAGTCTATAAACACAGTGATTGAACAAACATTACTGTTTCTGTGCGCACGTTTAGCTGGGCTAACCATTAGCTGTTAGCCCTGTTAGCCATTAGCGGTGTTTGTAATAGGTAATAACTCATTAAACGGTCCATGAAAAAAAATATCTTTTCCAGCGGATATCTTAGTTACAACATGATTGAGCTAGCAAAGCAGTTTTGTGTTGCTATGTGTGGTATTTATTCAGTTTTGGGAGATCACGATGTCTAGAAAGCATCAGTGGCTGCAGCTGACAGGGACAGCTAACACTAGCAGCAAAGCTAACATCAGGACGTCATCTGTTAAAAGCCTCCCGTTGTCGGATACGACATGAAACTACTCCAGTTAGTTCAATCATGTTGTAACTGAGACATCCACTGGAAAAATATTTTCTTCATGGATGAGCACACGTTTGATAAAACGGAGTTAAACCTCTCGTCAAGCTCTCTGTGTGTTTGTTTCCTTGCGGACGAGAAAAGGGGGAGCGCACATTTCTGAGAAGGCGTGTCCTTTTCAAAAATGCAAGAGGCGTTGCTTTGTTGCCGGCCGTTTTCGCTGGTGTGATAAACTCTCTTTAGAAAGGAGTGTCCCCAGACTATCAGAAGGTGGGGATCTCTGATTGTCTGGTGGCGAGACTACACGCTCTGTGACCAGGAGACATACCTAAATATGGTCATACATTTATCATGTTAAAATGAGGTTTAAAGGTCCAGTGTGGAGGCTTTAGGGAGAGTACCTTTGTTTTCTTTAGGGACTGTTTGTTATTTAAAAGGGCATGGCAAATCATTTTTCAAGCACTGGAGAGGGACTGAAGTTTTTTATTTCTTCTTTGGCAGAGACTATTTCTGAACACTTTTCAGCAGTTTAAAACATTTGTTAGAAAAATTAGTTACTTCGATAAAGTAATTAAAATAGTTACATTACTTAGTTCATTTTTAACAAGGTAACTATTAATTAATCTGTAACCTGTTACATTTCAAAAGTAACCTTCCCATCAGTGATCGAGAACAACCGGGGCGAATCAAATTCTGTCACTGGTTGCAAACCAGTCTCACAGTCGTGACACAAACGTCACAGGTCGCTGCAGCTCGTAAACAAATGGCAGCATGAATGTCTTCAGCTGCAGTCTGGATTTGAACAACGTGGAGATGTGGTGAGAGCTCAGGGTGCAGGAGATCCTGAGTGTCGGTGGCGAGGAAGAAAATAAGCGTCAGGTGACCACAACAGTGCAGGACAACATAGTGTGTGTGAACATGACGAGACAGACAACACTCACACAAACAGGTCACAAACAGCCTGAGTTAATTACAGGCTTTGACGACAGGTCAAACCAGTCAGGTTAACTGTGGAGGAACTACAGAACACTCGTTCTGAACATGACGAGTCAACGCCACGCCTGTTTCCAGCAGCTGAGGTGACTGATGGTTTCTCTCAGATTGTGACCCACATGTTTCTGAACTGTCACGAGCAGGATGAGCCTGTGTTGAAGGCAGAGTCTAACACAGGTCAGGTGACCCTGGACCGACCGACACAGGTCAGGTGACCCTGGACCGACCCTGGTCACTGGTGCCCAAGAGGTATATCATAGTAAAAGTGTAGATGCCGACAAAACCTCAGTTCTGACAGTCATCAGTGATCGACAGACTCACAACTGATGGGGTGAAATACCACTTTTACCCATCAGGTGGCTGACCTGGTGCAGGACTCTGAATGAAATACTGTTCTGATCAGCTTGTTGATTATGTCCACACCATATTCATCTCAGGAGGCTTCAACTTCCTGTTTTCTGGAGACACTTCTGGATATTTTGAGTCATGATGACAAATACAACAGGATATATGCAATGTGATTTAAATCATTGCTTTATTCACTGGTTTGAGTTAAACGTTTATAAAAACTAATTAACTCAAGAAAGGTCTATTTAGACTTTGTATTGTCATTTTTACTATCAGGTGTTTCTGCATTAAGATTCTGTTTCACTGGGATGGACAGATTGTTATTAAACTTATGAGTGCATTCAGAATAGAAATCAACCATTACAATATTTTATTGTGTTTGGCACATAGTTTGGTTCTGAACGGCTTTATACTCTGCAATTGTTCTGTTAAATATTTAACTGATAAAAGTGAGGTTCTCCTCGTAGGTGCTAAATCTACTCTGGCTCAACGCACAGTTTCTCTCTGACCACTGATGAATCCAAAATCCGTAGGTCCGCTCAGGTTCAGAGTCTGAGTGTCATCCACTGTCCTTTGAAGCCCACATGTGACTCTACTTTCATCTACGAAATATGAAGTCTTCGCTCGTCGTTTACACCTCAGATCGTAGTAGATTTATCGCCATTTAACACCTGTGAATATCCTGTTCTCATTTTGCACTATGCACTTTATGTACACATTACATGAAGACCAAATGAGACATGTGGGTGTTCTATCTGCCTCACTGCACTGCGCGCTCTGTATGGGCGTGTGCACCTTGTATGACTGTTTTCTGTGGAATTGTGAGCACTCGCACTTTGGACGCTGTGTGTGCGTTGTCTCATGGGTTTCAATGCGCTCTATTTTCTTGTACTGTTTCAGTCTGTCTTTTTATATGTCTCTTTGTAATATTTTAATTTTTCTTCTGTTATTTCTTCTTTTGCCTGCCTCAGGGACTGCAGATGGAAACTAGCTAAAAAGCTATAATCTGGTGCAGCGCATCTTTACTCTGTTGAGTCCAGTGTTCTCTGTACATGGTCCCTGATATAAAAATAAAAAAGAGTGCTGCTATACTCGTTCACTTTTTGGTTACGTCTGGTATTGATTATTTAAATTCTGTCCTCTCAAGTGTCTTCATAAACTTCAGCTGGTCCAGAATTCAGCCTCCTGTATCATAACCAGAACCTCCTCCACAGATCATATCAGTCCTGTTCGCCAGCAGCTTCACTGACTTCTGCCTCTCACCTTTAAGGCCCTTCATAAGCCACGCCCATCATAGGCCACGCCCCTTCCTACCTGCCTGAACTCCTCCATACCTACACACCCTCCTGAACTCTGAGATCCTCTTCAGCTCACGTCACCATCTGCCCTGGACTACCATGGGCTCCTTCAGATTTTACCGTGACTCTGGAAGTCTCTCCAACGTGACATTCACAGTATCGACTCCTTTTCCTTTTTAAATCCCGTCTGAAAATGAGACGTTTTCTTTCACTGTGTCTTGTAAGGTGTCCTTGAGTGCTTTGAAAGGTACCTATCCATAACATGTGTTATTATTATAAAGTCCAGTAATATGGTGTCACATTGGCTGGAGGACAAAAATGAATCAGCGTGTTGCCTCTGACACAGTTTTTTATTTTAATTCAAGGTAAATGTGAATTTTCTTGATCAAATTAAAGTCAGACTTGAATCTCTGAGGACAGTGAAAAACATCTGTTCCTCCCTGAAAAACTGCAATGAGACGAGACACACAGTCCCTGTCAGCTCAGGAGGATCTGTCCTCCATGGTTCAGTTTAACGTTCATCAGATCAGATCCATTAAATAAATGAAATATAAAATAAATAAGTTTGTTTACCTCGGTGACGAAGAGCGTCCTGGGGTCAATCACATCCAGGAAGTGCCTGAACCGACCGAAAAACGTGTTCTAGAGGAGGAGAAGAAATCCATCGTTAAAAACATTATCTACGTTCATTTTTAATAAGTTAATTAAAAATACATTTTGTTTACAGCAGTAAACAATTATTTATCATCTAAACACTTTAAAGTTTTCAGTGTGCTGAGTGAAATGAGTCCCGATGAGAAACTTCAGCAAATCTAACTTATATCTGATGTGAAGGTAAATAAATTTAATTTAGTCAATATAAAGGAGCCAAATCTGAACGTGGATGGTTTCTGTGGGCGCGGAGAGATTCCAGTTGTCACCCAGTAAACAGTGAGATTACAGCGTGCCAGCTGTTTCTACACAGCAGGTGGAGCCTCCTCATTAATACCGCCGACAAACTGTTTCCTATCTGCATCTTTTAGGGGCCCGAATCCTCTCACACCATCCGCAATTAATTTCTATAATGACTGTGCCAGAAATACCTTTCCATCATTATTCAGAACGGAGCAGAAGGAATGGTTTCGGCGTGGAGCGGCGCCCGTCCCTCCCCAACTTCTCTTTAATTACACTAACTGCTAATTTGGATGAAAATCTGGTTTGTGCGGCGCCTCGTGACTTCCTGAACATATGGATGGTTAAAAACACGGCGTGGGGGAAGAGTTTTTAAAAATCTGTTAAATTCAATTATTCACCAGTGACTCACCAACCTGACCAGTGAGAGCTGATACTGGGGATACTGGGAGAGGGGACTCATTTCAGCTGGACTCATCAGTGTCACACTGACCTCTGTGACCTGTCAGAGTCTGAGTGACCTCATGTCTGCATTAGAAATACTTGGTCATATAACATTATTTTTGATCTGACATTAGTCCTTAAATTCTCCCTGAATATGTTTTATAAGTATTGTTTGGTTTTAAACTCTGCGTCATGAATATATCCAAGAAAATGCTGAACTATTAAGAAAATTATTTTCTTGGCTGAATTTCACATAAAGTAAATTTACCCCTACTCTCTCTTTTAAAATCAGAATCAGAAATACTTTATTGATCCCTGAGGGGGACACTGTGACTCGTTACAGTCGCTCTGATGTGAAGAGCAGAGAATTATAAGATGTGACAATAAGGGCATAAAATAAAGTAATAAAATTAACCAGTAATTAAAATGTGCATCATGCTTCATTAACACTTGTACTAAGATATTAAGAATGAATGAAACATCTTCACTGTGCTGAGTCTGGAAGAGTATACAGCTGGAATCTTAGTTTTAGGATTTCTGTATTAAACTTATTCTACTTATAAACAGGTAAACAACAAAAATAAAAACATACGCTCCATCTCTGTGACTGATTCATTTACAAACAACATCACTTTAATAATCTAAAAAAACTGACATATTAATTAACGTCATGGGAGTGGAGCTGGACTCTGAACAAAAAAAAAAAACAACAACCTCAAAATAGTTTTTATTTTAAAATATGCAAAAGATGCTTTTATGTAATTTATGTAATATTATTATTATTATTATTATTATTATGTTTCACCTGTTCTTGAGATGTGGACAAATCCTGTTCCACACTGGGAAGAATTCCCCTGTTATAAAAGCCTGTAAACAGCAGCAGGGAGTCGACTTTATGTTACTGTGAAATTAATGTTTTTACCGTCACTAAAACTGATGGGTTTGTACTGTTAATGACAAACACAGCATGAAGTGTTTCTCGCAGCACTTTACAGTTCACTTGTTTAATAAAGCTGTTTCTCTCCTTTTCTCACAGTTTACTGATTCGTTCGTTTTAATGCTCTGTTTAGTTTCCATATTTTACACACCTTTTAATAAACCTGTTCTTCTTACCTGAATTAATACTGGCTCAGCAGCTTAGACACAGTAACAGTCACACTGCACCATTAAAGGCACTTTTTGGTTTTAATGGACTTTGGCTGTCAGTCTTCCCAAAATCACAGAACACAAAACAAAACAAAATTCTCATTGAGGGAAAACAGAGTTAAATTATTGATTTTTCAATCATGTGCAAAGTGATGTGAATTATTCAACCTACTAGACTTTTCTATTTGTTCTAACGCTTTCCTTCAAGCACTTAGTCTTTATATCCAAATTATTGATGATTATTAATAAAAAATCTGTGTTAATAATTTTTATGACAAAAAAAATTAAAAATAATAATAGTCATCCCTAAAACTGTGTCACGTCAGAGAGAGTATTTAGAGAGAATCATTATGTTCTGTTCAATTTTGTCTCCCAGTCCTGACACTGATGAAACGCTTTGAGCAGATAAAAATATCAAGATATACAGTGGTGGAAAAAAGTTTTCGGACACCCCATGCATTTGTGAAATATTGCATTAAGAATCACTCTTAGGTCTTCAAGTGCAATTTCTTTTAGTACAGTCACAGCCAAAATACTAAATAAATCCTAAAAAAGCCATTAAAAACTTAAAATTGATTGGGTCCATAAAAATACATAAGAAATTTTGAGTATTGGGTCATTTTGGTACCAGTGATGAAGGTCGTTCTTTTTATTAAAAGACACAATTTTTGTTGCCAAGCTTCGTGTCTACATAAAGCCAGCACATTTGAAAGTTCTTCAGACACAAAAATGGCTAAAACAAGGAACCTAACGCAGGAAACACGCCTGAAGATAAAGATTCTCAGCCAGGAAGGGTACAGCTGCCGCCAGATAGCCAGGAAGTGCAGATGCAGTCCTTCAGCAGTTGGATACACTCTGCAGAAATACAGATGAACCAACAGCTTGGAAGACAAACCAAGATCTGGGCATCCAAGGGTTTCTTCAGCAAGAAATGACCGCATCCTGATCCGCATGTGCAGGCAAAACCGCTGAATGACATCACAGGAGCTTCAGCAGCAGTGGTCAAACCAAACTGGTGTCCAGTGTTCCACCCGCACTGTACGTGGCCGACTTTTAGATCATGGCTTAAGGTCCTACAAGGCTATCAAGAAGCCCCTGATCAATGAGAGACAGAGGTTAGCCCAGGCACACAAGAACTGGACAGCCAGGAACTGGAAGAAGATTTTGTGGTCAGATGAGTCCAGTTTCCAGCTTTATCTTCCTCCTACTAATGTGAGGGTACGCAGAAGGCCAGGCGAAGCATGTACAGTACCTACTGTCAAGCATGGTGGAGGCAGTATCATGGTTTGGGGATGCATGAGTGCTGCTGGTGTTGGTCATCTCACTGTCTGTGATGGCACATTGAACTCTACCAAGTATTGGACCATTCTCCAAACCCACATGCTCCCTTCTGCGCGTGCACTGTTCCGTCGAGGTACAAACTGGATGTTTCAACAAGATAATGCCCCTTGCCACACATCCAAGGCCAGTAGAACTTGGCTGCAGGAGCACAGTATCCAGGTCTTAGAGTGGCCAGCTCAATCCCCGGACATGAGCCCCATTGAAAATCTGTGGTGGATTATCAAAAGGTCTGTTTCAAAGCATAAACCAAAGAATTTAGAAGAATTAAAAGCAGTAATTCAAGAAGAATGGGACAAGATTACCCCTCAACAGTGTGAAAGGCTCGTGGGGAACATGCCAGCCAGGATTAGAGCTCTACTACGTGCCAGTGGCAGGACTACTAAATATTAATTTGATGATGTGATGGTTTATTTATTTTTTGTTCAGTTTTGAACACATTCTCTGTTATTTGTTGACTTTGATACCGACAGTGTTGAGAACTGACATATTGAAACTGTCAAGAATTTAGTTTTGTTAGTTTTTCTTGTAAACAATAAACAAAAAAATATAATTTGTATTTGTTTGTATCTGTCTAATGCAGCCACACCTTTTGAAACACAAAAAAGATTTTTCCACAAATATTTCATGATAATATTTGAGATTGTGTTAAATTTTAAGGGTGTCCGAAAACTTTTTTCCACCACTCTATGTCGATATAGCTGAAAAATATCATGATATAATTTTCAGGACAGATCACACAGCCCTATGAATCACCAACTCTCTCAGGTTAAGCCCAGTCAGAAGGTCAGAGCAGGTTAAGGTGTCGTGGTCGACTGTTGGCAGTAAAAATAATCAGGTGTGCAAACTCTGAATATGTGTGTTCGCTGTGTGAGGGCAGGATGTACCGAGTGATGACAGTGGAGCTCAGCCCCGCCCTGTTAGTGATAAGCGGGGGGTCGACCCTGAGGAGGGTGAGGTGAGAGAATAGAGACTGTGAAGTGGACCTTCTGTAATAAAAGCACTGTTTAACCCCTGACCTCATTTCCTGTCACTCCTTATACTGACACCTTCAGTGGGTGTAACACACCTATCAGCTAAAGAGCACTGGAGCACAGAGGAGGGCAAATGTCTCCATCCACCCAGCAGTGCACCACCTCATCAACTACTGTTAGACATGTCTCGTTTCGTCTTCTTCAGCCGCCGAGCAACTTTCACACTTGGTCCTTTTCAGCCCTCTGAACGGATTCAGAGCAGTGACTCAGCATTTTTTGCACATATGTGAACACTCCAAGAGAACTCAGACCCTCTGAAGCAAACCGATCTCAGACCACCTCAGGTCACTTCATGTCAGTGCATCTTCATGTAACCAGCGCCCTGTGAACACAAAGTGCACAGGTTCACTTCACTGTTGTATTCAGCCCTCTAGATCACATGACGCTGACCTGGGACGCTTGAAACCACGTCGGCCTGTAACGCTTGTAAGGACGCAGGACGAGGAGGAGTGTGGTCCATGAAGATTCTGCACGTCTCCAGATGTTAATGTAGAATACACCACACAGCAACAGTCTGCAGCACAGCAATATTAAGATCATCTGAAAGTGAGCAGCTTCATAACCTCACTGCAGCGCCGCGTCAAAGTAAAAAGAAAACTATATCATATATTGATGGGCTACAGTGTGAACACTGAGCCCTTTTTCTGTTGGTCCACTTTAAGAGGTCTGAGTTTGGTTTCTTTAAGAAGGGCTACATGTGAAAGCACCCTCAGTAATAACAGGGTCCCTCCTTTAACTCTGGATCCAGGTCTCCTCACACATCCATGGATTATAAACCTCATGCTGCGTTCAAAGGTCAAACTCTAAATGATGTGAGGAAACAACAGAGTGCCGCTGTGTGTCAAAGCTCTGTGTGGGCAGGTGTAAAAACATCAGGTGTCATATGAGCTCATACACTGCACACCTGTTTCTATCTCACACCCTGATGAAGACGGTGTTTTAAAGCACTTTAGCAGCAGTCAGAGAGCCTCGGGTGCATCTAAGGACTGTGCCATGAAGTTAACACTGAGTCAGCTGGACAGATTTTAATCTTTAAATCACATGAACTGGACGTTGCGGGTAAAGTTGACCAGGTGACATAAACACTGACACAGAGGAAGGTTCAGAGTTCAGTTCATGTAAAACAACAGTAAATGTACTGGATGAGTTTGACAAACTTCAGTGCTGTAGTTTACACAGACACAGTGAGTGTGTGCAGCTGTTTGTAAGACACAGACTCAGAGCTCATACCTGTGATGATGTCATTATCGGTGTTAACACACCTTTACCTGTTCACCAGGTGACACAGCTGCTGCTGCTGCTGCTGCTGCAGCCTGGACTCAACGCATGGAGGGAAAGTTTAGACACAGTACCTGGTCGTATCGGGACCTGCCGAGCTGGAAGGTGTCATACTCAGACATGTTGCTGCACACACACAGCTGTGCTCCTCTTCCTCCTCCTCTTCCTCTGTACGGTTATAAAAACGGTGTTTGATCAAACTTCAGGCTGCAGAGCTGCTGCTGCTGCTGCTGCGCGGTCAACGCTCAGTTGTTCACTCACCCCGCTGCATGACGGGTAATGTAGTGCCTGTCGGACAGGATGTGGTTTGAAGCTGCTGTTAGAAGACTACACTTCCCAGGAGCACACGGTGTGTTTACAGGAGTTTAAAAAGGAAGTGAACAGGGTGAAAGTTTGGTGATAAACTGAGACAGTTATAGTTTTACAGAGGGTGTGTGTTCATGTGTTCATGTGTCCATGTGTTCATGTGTTCGCTCTGAGAGAAGCTGTGAGAGTTTACAGAGTAGATGAAGCCCTCTGGTGGTCAAACTGAGATAAAACCTGTGCTGGTGACGTGGACAAAATATCATGAACACCTCAAAGTCATCACAACATAAGAAGCAGCAGAACATCAAGAACAGAAGTGTTTGATTTTATTCCACATGTTCACATCTGTATTATTCTGTTCATCCTCTGTGACGGAAATAACTGTAACAGTGTGGTGAGTTGTCTTCAATCATGGACACTAAGGGACTGTTCTTTATATTTTAGAAGAGGGGGCGGCTGGGGTGTGACCTCTGTTTTTTTTTTACCCTCCCCAAAGCTCCAAATATTTCCCCTTGACCCTCCCTGAGTGACTGGAGGAAAACCCATGACCCTCCCTCCACCATAAATGTGTTATTAGATTTTTAAAACTTACCCTTTGATGTTTGAAAGTTAAAACTCAGACTTGGTTTTAGGTTTTTGTTTTTTCTGACAGAAGCATTCGTTGCACACGATGTGTCCAAGGACCATTTTGAAAATCCAGTAATAATTTCTGTTTTTACAGTTTCTGGCTGTGATAAATGTTTTCATTTTGGTGATTTTTTGTTGTTGTTGGAAAACAGACATGTTTTATAAAAACAACAGAATTACAGCCCCCTCACTCTGACATCTCTCCACTTTGTGCATGTATAGGTCCTGTTTGTGCATGTGTGTGTCTTTCAGACCTGTGTGTAATTGACAAGCAAGAGTGAAAACATTGAATTTCCCCTCCCCTTAATAAAGTGAATACACTAAAAATTGGAAAATCACCTAAATCTGGAAGGCAAATTGTCTTTAAAAGGTGCCAACATTTAGTGCCAAAATCAAGGAGGCAAATTTTCTAAAAACAAAACATTAAAATGAACAAAAAAATACAACAATTTAAATCTGTATGCCCCTCCCCTCAGCCAAAATAAAAAACACAGAATTCCCTCCCAGGTGCTTAAATGAAATAAAATTATTTGACACTTCTTTTTCTCTGACAGAAGCGTTTGTTGCACACGATGTGTCCAAGGACCGTCGGAAATTTGAACTATTTATCTACTTATTTTTTACAGTTTGTGGCTGTGATAAATGCTGTAATTTGGTGATTTTTAAAGATGATAACAGAAGGCAGGTTGTAATATTTTCAGTAATCTACAGCTTGATAAAATCAGATTTACACCAAAGACTCTTTCAGGAAATTTAAAAAGACGGAGTAAAATACCTTCCCGCCTATCCACAAATATTATCCTACTCAATCCTATCTACCTTTTATCCATATCTTTACTCTGACCTTAAACGCGAGTTTATTGTTTACTGTAATAACATTTAGCTTTTTACTGCTGCTGTCGCATTTAGGCTGCAAAAATCATGAAGTGTTCCTGTAAGTGTTATAAATGTTTGTCACAGAGATTATTTTTTGCAACAATCCAAAATGAACCAGGGCGACGCTAACTTCCATGTCGGCCTAAAAAAAATGTCATCCCTTCAGCACTCTGTAAACCTGACAGTAGGCAGGACAGGTGTGATGTTTTGATGAGGTGTTATGTGAGTGACCCACTGAGGGAGATTTAAAGACTAGCTGTTAGCAGCTAACTCAAAGAAAGAACAGCGCCAGTATATGTCCACAAACAGTGAAAACACTGAGGTCCAGGTGCTCCTTACCCTCCGAGCAGAGGATGAGATCAGCCGCCATGTAACAGGGACGCTAAGTGATTGTTATTGACATGTGATGTCATTGTTATTGTTTTTAAGAGCTGCTGACACGCATGTTATATGTCACACTGGAGGCTGATGCTGTTGTGTTATATGTCACACCTTGATTTCACGATGTCAGCATGTTGTCTACGATCACACAATGGAGCCACATGATGCCGCCGCTGTTTGGTTCTGTGTAACAATGCAGAGGAGGGATAAAGAAGGGACTTTGTAGCGCCATCTCTGAGTACTAAAGGTCTGATGACAGGAAAATAACTAATACGAAGCTCCTTTAGTTTATAATTACTAAAATGTTTTATACATTTGCAAATAAAAAAGACAAATAAACTCAGATATTTTACCAACTTGTGTTTGGAAAAAAAAATGGAGCTGATGATCAGAAACAAACACTGAATCAGTGCTGTGGAACACACACACACACACACACACACACACACACACACACACACACACACACACACAGAGCCCAAAGAAAGATTAACAACCAAACATACGGTGAGCAAGAAACACAAAATATTCTTTATTAAATATACAAAATTTGTGAAACAGAATTGCATCACGAATTGTAAACTTTCCAATCTCACACACTACCTTAAGCACATTCCACCGGCTACACACTCGAGGACAAAATACAATCAGTTGAAACTTAAATAAAAATGGAAGACATGGAAGAGGACGCTAATTCTTCATAAGTGCCGAGTCACACTGAATATGTCTCTACGTCATCTATGCACTTGATACTGTGATCGCACAGAGGAACTCAGATGACAAAGACGGTTTCGGATGTTTTTTGTATGCTTCAAGCTCAAATCGTCGTCATGGTGTCGAAGTCGGCCAAGTGCTTAAATCACAGAGCGGTTAGAAAGTGCAGTACGGAGTGAAGTAGATCTAACTATCCCGACATGGACAGACAGGTACAGTATGTTCGTTATGCTCTGACGGATAAGTAGTGCAAGAACATCCACAAATGCTGTTAACAGTGGCATCAGAATACTGTAAGGTGTTTCCATCTGCTCCACAGATTACATTTCAAGGCTTGTTTTTTTTGGCATTTCACAGGAAGTCACTGTTACTGCTCGTTTTCTATGCATACAGTTTATTTTGTGCAGTGATCGAACATAAAGCATCAACACAAGGTAAAAAGTGAACAGATGGCTTTCTTCTTCCAAACCTGCCCCGAGCCCCGACGAGGAAAATGAAGTGTTAGATCAGAGATACTCGACTTGTACTGCCCGGGGCCAAAATGTGAGGTCAGGGGCCAGTCAGAGGCCCCGCACATGAACGCAGGGACGTTTCTGGGATTTAAGGACATTTTGGGCTCAGCCCGGACGTTCGTCAGGTGATCCAGGGGATTCTCCTCTGGCACTATGTTTGATAAATGATCTATTTTGATGCTTCTTAATGAACTCTGGCGCCTTCAGCTACTTTCGCACCACCTAGCAGCAACTGGCAGCCTCCCGTCGTTTCAATAAGAGGAAGTGGTTTAAAACATGGCAGTCGGCGTATGAAGCAGTCGCCGCCGACATGAACGCACACAGACCTACAAAACTCAATAGCTCCTTTTACACTTCCTGTTCAAGGCAGGAATGTTGCACCATCACTGTTGAATATGTAAGGTACGATCGTGGAATTGAGGGACAGAGTTGTGTCACCTTTAAGCCGCCATGGGAGGTAATAACAGCGCCAACACAATGTATGTACAGAGTGCCCTCAGAATGAGTTAGCATGTTAGCACTTCCTGTTTCTTCGTCTTGAAGCTTTTTTTGTTCGATGTCTGAAATAAGGTCTGTGGTTCACACAAGCTGAGGAGACGTTCACTTTATCTACGACATAAATTACATCAGTAAATATTAGAAGCTTTTATGCGTCTTAAAAAAAGTGGATGCTAACCGGTGGCTAAAGAAGTCTATGACTGCCGAACGCAGCTTTGCAGCCTCGTTGTTGTGGCGACGCTGAGTCATGTGGCTATGGTGTAGTTTGTTTATAGCCTAACGTTAGCTTTTTATTTCTGGTGATTGTATTTAGGGCTGTAAAATCATTAAAGTGGTTCATTTGTGACGATTATCTCGCTGAACGCACAGATTTAGCTGTGCTGCAGAGTTCACCTGGTTGAACTTCTGGCTTTGGATGATCAAAAAGGGGACGGGCATCCTAGAGACGGAAAGACTACAAGATGGAGGAGCTGATAATGGTGGTGTCCAACCTTCAGATGATTGTAAATTCTCCAAATATGTAAAAATCTTTGGTCATTTCAATGATTGCCGTCGTCTTGCTACAGTATGCAGTTATTAACATGAGGCTGCACTAGCTTGCACGTCGCAGCCCTGGACTGTAGCTGCAGCTGCTAAAAACGCTTTGCTTTTTTGGGGGAACATTCCTGTGGGTAGGAGGCTGTCAGGACAGTTACCACACAGCGATGTGAAAGCTGCTTCCTGTATATTAAAAGCACGAAATAATTCCCAGTGTGAGACACCTTACCCTGTGAATTAAAGAACATTTCAGGGAGGCCTCCTGGCACCGTATCAGGGGCCAGATTTGGCCCAGAGCCGTACGCTGAGTATCACTGTTCCAGATTCTTGACATCCAAACAAAACAAAAATAAGGCAGCATTTGGCATTTCAATATATGCTGTAATGCGGTATATATCCCTTTGTAACACCTGAAAGCATTAGCGATATGCGTGCTGGAGCAGAAGCAGATGTGACACGCAGACACCGAGGGGTGGGGGTGGGGGGGCGGGGGAGGAGGAGTCAAGAACCGGCACGTTCGCAGGCATTTTTTCACCAGTGTGCTGATAACACACGTGAAGGAAGGCAGAAGCATGAGATCAGAGGAGCTGTGATGGCTGATCTTGATACTGAGTGATACTGTCTTCACCTGATAACACCGTGACCCATACAAGAATCAGTTAGCTTATGTGGCTGAGCATTATGGGTAATTTCAAGACATGCCCATAAACAGAAAGAAGAAAACTGAAGGAGCAAGCAAAAGATAAACAGCACTCATCGTGCGTATGAAAAGAAACCATTCACTTGCTGGCTAAGAACACTTTGAACATTCGGAAGCTACAATCAGTTCCCAGTGATGTGCACACGACTCGGCTGAAGTCTCACAGCGCTCCGTCGCTTTGTAGTTCCTGTAACTAGTCAGAGCACTCGGTATTTATCAGGGAACATCTGTAGAGTGTCAGTCCACAACAACATGAAGCTGCACGCAGACAGGAGAACATCAGTGTTCTGGAAACACAGCGGTGGTTCTGCATGAATCGACCTCACGAATCAAATATTCTGTAAACTTTCAAATAAAATTCCTATTTTCTAAAACACACCTGAAGATTGTTGATTTATTTCCTTCCATTTTTAAGCACTCAGGAAGGACTACAGTTTTATTTTGGCCTAGGGGAGGGGCATACACATTTAAATAGTTGTATTTATTTTACAGCTGATTTTTCAGGAAAGTGCCGTCCAAGTTTTGGACAAACTCTTGGACAAACTCTTGGAAAGTTAACAAAAAAACTGTACTGTAATTTCTCAACCTGGACCCTATTTTGCCATGTTTTTGTGTCTGAGTGACTGACAGGGACAACGACTTTTGAATCTGGTCCAGGATTTAATGAGAGCGCTGCAGCTGGCAGCAGCGGCTAAACAGGCTGCAATGTAACCACTCAGGTCATGTTCACACCGTCAGTGTCCGTCCATTAACAGTGTTTGTTTTGTCACTGACAGGCTCAGACTGTTATTCTAAGTGTCTGACAACATTATGAAAGGATCCCTACAGAGATAGAGCTTTGTGTTAAAGAGTCAGATCCTTTCTGTTTAACCAGAAACAGCCCTGAAATCACCGTCACCAAACCCACCAGACTGCATTTAAATAAACAGTCATTTTATTGTCAAACACACTTCATTCAGACTTGATAGAAACAAAATAAAACTCACAGAAACCATCTTGGTTTGTCTTTCCACTGTTCCAACAATCACCAGCTCTGGTTTAAATTAACCCTTAATTCACCAGTTAGATGTGACAACATGCTGCCTCTGTACACACTAACATGACTGTTTATTTAAATGCAGTCTGGTGGGTTTGGTGACGGTGATTTCAGGGCTGTTTCTGGTTAAACTAAAAGGATCTGACTCTTTAACACAAAGCTCTGTCTCTGTAGGGATCCTTTCATAATGCTGTCACACACTTAGAATAACAATCTGAGCCTGTCAGTGACAAAAACAAACACTGTTAGTGGACGGACACTGAAGGTGTGCACACACACCCCGAGAGGTTACGCTGCAGCCTGTTTCTCTGCTGCTGCCTGCAGCGCTCTCTGTTAATACTGAACTAAATTAAACAAATGTTATCATGAGTCACAGAGACACAAAAACATTCAGACTGAAAAACAGCAGAAGTTTGAAACTTGCTCGAGATCCACTGCGGTGAACATTTTGTTATGTGTATTTATATATAATTGAACTCCTCTTTTTGGCATATCTTGGACGCTGCGACATCCAAACCCTGACAGTCCAAACTGCTGCCAGATAAAACCAGATTTATAATTGTCTATTGATTTTCTGACAAAACAGAACAGCTGCAACAATTAGTCACTTTATAGATTTATCATCTGACTGGAACTGTTCTGATAATCTGTTCATTGTTTAAAGCAATTATCAAGCAAAAACACAAACGTTTGATATTTCTGTCTCCTTTGATTTACATTATAATAAACTAAATAACTTTGGATTTTAAACTGTTCTGACAAAAACATCAATATAACAATGGTTGCAGACCTCCAGTAAAGCTCATGAGTGATTGAAAAAATGTTTTTCTGCTGCCTCATGAAACTGAAATAAACACAAAAGTGTCAAAATGTTCACGGTGACAGATTCTTGTCTCGAGCAGGTTTCAGTCGCTGCACGATGAGTTTCTGCTTCTCTGAAATGAGGTGAAACCAGCGGCTGCCTCAAAGGTATAAAATCAATGTAAACCTGTCGACATGTGACAGAAATGTGCAGCGTTGATCTGAAGTCTATGTAATTTGCAGTTAATGGTCTGAAACATGCAAACCCACCAGAGTGTCCCCTCAGGTTGTTCGCTCCTGTTTCCCCACAAAGCTGCAACACTGAGAGAATATTCTTTGAAACGCTGTGTGAGGAGGAGCGAGCTGCAATGCGACGTGAAGTGTTGTGGACTGACACTCTACCATTTCTCTCTGTGTGATAAGGTGATACACGTGAGGTGAGGTGAAGAGGAGGAATCATTGTTTCTACAATCAGGATCCCAAAATGGAAGCATGGGTTTTGAACTTACTGGGCTCTCTCCTCTGTGAGCTCAAACCCATCTGGCTGAGTGAACCTGAAAACAACCTGAGGACCCGCTACATTCAGAACCGCCCGAACCGAATCCTTCTCCGAGGACGTGTTTCAGCACAGTAAAGCATGCCGGCTGGAGAACGCCGCCTCCACATCTCTCAGTGCCTACAGATTTGTATCAAAAAGGACAGCATAGCAGTGAAAAGACTAAAGAGCTGTTGTGGAGGACAGAGTGAACACGGCTGCAAACCCTTCTCCCTCCGCGTGGTCGTCACTTTAACTTGGAGCGCACTTGCAGGAGGGTGGGCTTCTGCTCCATGATGCGCACCAGCAGCGTGTCAATGTAGTCCTCCAGATCTTTGACCTGCGGCTTCAGCTTCTTCAGCTCCACCTCACGCTTCGCCAGCAACACTCTCTGTCGCTCAAACTCCGCCTTCTGCCTCTCCAGCTCCGCCTCCCGCTGCACCAGCAGGGCGACCAGTTCACTGTGGTTCAGGTGGTAGTACGAGCCCGCTCCCTCTGTCGCAGACTGACAACAGACAGACAGACAGAGAGACAGACAGAGAGACAAACAGAGACAGGAAGGAGAGCAGAAGTGTAACAAAGATAAAAACAGAGTGGTGTCTTCTCACTAGATTTCCTGTTGATTGAATTAAGACGGTCTGCTCATGCATCTTGCATCTTTACTGTCACTCTAGCCCACTTTTACGCCGCCTGTTGAAGGCTGAAATATCACGCTGTTATACCCCATCGCCATTTTGGGACGATCGTGGAATGAGGGGACAGAGTTGTCTCGTCTTTAAGCTGGCAGCAGAGGCGAATCGACGTCTGTATAAAAGTGGACAGCCATCAGGAAGGACCGTGGGCTGGAGGGGTTTTATGTTTTGATGACGTGTTATATGTGTGACACACCATGGCAGACTTAGAAAGTAGCTGATAGCAGTTAGCCGCTAACTCAAAGAAGAAGAACAGTGGCTGTGAATGTCCAAAAACAGTTAAACAATGAGCTCCAGGAGCTCCTTACCCTCCGAGCAGAGGACAAGATCAGCCGCCATATAACATGGACGCTAAATGATTGTTATTGACATGTTGATGTCATTGTTATTGTTTATAAAGAGCTGCTGACACGTGTGTTATATGTCACATTGGAGGCCGACGCTGTTGTGTTAAAGCCCTGACACACCAAGCTGATTGGCAATGTTGGGTCGTCGGTAAGCGTCTGTCGCCCTAGTTGGTGTGGTGTGTCCTGCACTGTTGACCCTCGTCAGCCCTGTCTGCATTTTTTTTTTGGGCTAATTCAGCGTGTTGAATAGGCGTTGGCAATGGTGGAGCCCGTCAGTGAATGAAAGGAGGAGCTAAAGTCCAGAGGGAGTGAGACCAAACCAACTTGTTCCATGAGGTCAGATTATTTTTCTCTTCAGCAGAAACGTTTCCTGATGGTGTGTGTTCTTGTTCACTGGCACACGGTAATTATGCTCTGATTGTGTTGTTAATGTGCTAACTGGCTAACTAGCAACAAGACGCTCTTCCTGTTTTCCTTTTTGAATGATGAATACAGACAACCGCCGTCTGCTGCTGTGGAGAGTCATTTCCTCTCAGCAGGAGCAGAGCGTTATGCGCTGATTGGCTGTTGGCTGGAGTCTTTGTGATGTGTTCATGTGCAACTTTTTGGCTGAGACACGGCGGCGTGATCCGATGCAGCAGGGGGCCTTTGCAAGTTCTGACGCCATTTTGGTATGTCTGGGCCTTTATACGTCACGCCCATCATGCCTCTTTTGATTCTGTGATGCCGGCATGCTGTCTAAAATCACACACTGGAGCGACATGATGCCTCCGTCATTTGGTTCTGTGTAAAAATTCAAAGGCAGCATAAAGAAGGGGCTTTGTAGCAGCTCTATGGCGCCACCTCTGTGTAAAAAGGGCTTAATTATTCAGGGAAGAGAAACCTGTCTTTCCCTCTGCAGGGCAGCTCTGCAGTATTTCTACAGTATTATTACTATAACCTGACCGTACCTTCTTCCTTTCTGTCTCCTGCTCGCTGAGCTGGCTGCTCCTCCCCGGGTGGATGGTGGACTTGAGCTTCTCCAGGCCGGTGGCCAGCACTGACCGGCCCTCCGTCCGCTTCTCCTCAGCCTGTATGGCAGTGGTCAGGGGCTTCACTGGGTGGGGGCTGGAGGGGACGACAATAAGCAGCACGCACACACACACAGTCAGGTATCACACTTCACACCAGCGTACGACCCCTGTGGCCTCTTTACACCGAACACCCTGATATAAAGACGTCTGGCTGCCGTTCTGGAGGTCCGAAGCTCTTTGAAATACAGGTATCACAACATCTGTGTTTTTTTCACAACACAGAATCTTACAGAGGCTGAAATATGCCGCTGCCTCGTTGTTCAGGTACTAAATTAAGTCAATTTGCCTGCTGGTCGGGGCACCAACAAACAACCAGAAACCAGCTCTTTGTTCAGGTCAACTTAAACGACCTTTTCAAGTCAACAACAACACAGGAAGGGCAGTTTCCTGTGTCAGTGACCTACATTTACAAGGAAATCTGTTATCAGAACACCTACCCACTCAGTGCAGTGACTTCCACTCATACAACCACAATCTTTGTCACATATCTCGCTCTTTAGCTCAGGTAATAAAGGTTTCAGCCATTATCTGAGCACGACAGATCGTCCTCTGGACCTCCAGGACGACACCACACACAGACGCTTCAGATCGACCCTTTAACATCCCACAAACTCTTCATGTCAGTGATCAGGAGTAAGAGGAGGTTAGACATGTGAAAAGTCCTCATTAAAGGAAGCACTGGTGAAAATTGAAATTAAATGAGCTCCAAACTGAAAGACTTAATTGCATGCGTCGGTGCAATCAAACATGTAGAATTGTGTTAAATGTGTTATTACCCCGAGGTGAAAAGGAAACGCTATCAGTGACACAACAACACCTTCTCTGCCTCGTGGAAAAGCCTGGTTCTGGTTGAGGTTTTGGCAAATGAGTGTGGCGGTGTGAGAACACGAGCTGGCCCTGAGGGGAGGGAGGGGGTTAGTGTGTGTGTGTGTGTGTGTGTGTGGTAGGAATCAGGGCAAAATAATAACTGCTAATTGGCCTGAGGCTCTGTTTCCCCTCCCGTCACCACAGAGCCAGCACACACAAGACACCTGCAGAGGAGTCCTGTTAACACCAGTGTGTGTGTGTGTGTGTGTGTGTGTGTGTGTGAACAAAGTGATAAAAAAGAGAAGGTCACACCACAGAGAAGAAACCCCTCGAGAGTCGGCAGCACAGAAGAAAAGCAGGCGGAAGCCGAGTGGCAGAGGGAGACTGAAGAAACGACAGGATAGAGATTTCTGGAAGTGGGAAAAAGTGCTTCCTCTCCACCTTGTCACCGCGCACTGAGCATGTGCAACCTCACCTGTTCTGCTGATTGGCTGCCTGCTGCTGCTGCGTCTCCTGAAGCGTTGGCTCTGGCGCCGCAGCTTGTGCCGCGCTGGGTGGTGATGTCGACGTAGCGCCAGCAAAAGAAGGGAGGTAAGAGAGCGCTACAGGGGAGCTGCTACTTAGAGGGGTTAGAGAGGGAGCAAAGGAGGTCAGAGAGGGGAGGTCAGGGCCGGGCGGAGCTGAGGAGGACTCCTGCATCGAGCCAGGATCACTCCCAAAGGAGGGCAGGAGGAGTTCGTCAAAAGCGAGTGTCAGTGTGCCTTCAGACTGGGAGCGGTGAAGCGTGGCACTTTGCACTTGAGGGCAATTTGAGAACACGTCACTGAGGACGACATGCTGACTTTCCACACCTCCTTCTGTGAGGTTCCTTGGATTACAGCTCATGTCAGAGTTGGTCGATGCTGCAGGGAGTAAACTGTGATCCCCCGTCATGACACTTGGCTCAAGAGTTGCCGTCTTGTCCTCAGCTACACAGACGGATCCTTCAGATTGGTCGGTTTGGTTGATTTCTCCATTACGTGGCTTGCGTGCATTGGTTGAATCTTCTTCAGTCGTCTGACTCTCACTCAGCTCACCGCACAGCGTCGAGGTCGCAGAGTGCAGCGTCTCGTTTGGCTCCAAGCTGATGGAGCATTTGGAGGACGGGTGAGACTCACAGGTTTGGTAACCCTGCGAGTCGGCGCTGACGTAAAGGCTTTGGAAAAAGCTGCTCTGATCAGACACACAAGTGTGTGACAGTGTGTCGTCAAAGTCTTGGCTGGGACTGTTCATGATGTGAGTGGTGTTGAGGAAATCACCAAAAAGGCCAAAAGGTATCGGAGAACGCTGGCTCACATCCTGCCCTCCTAAACTTGTGCTCTCCATGGGTGAGTCTGACGAGCTCTGCCTCATGTCAGGGGAGGAGGTTATGATGTGTAATGATGGGTGTGTGGAGCAGAGTTCATCATCTGGAGTAGTAGAGGTCATCACGTCTGTGGTGTTACTTACGGAGGAATCATTTAACACTTTGGAAAAACTGTCTCCATCCTCTGTGTTGTCGGGCTGTGAAGAGACGTCTGAGTGTGGCTGTAGTTTTGGTGATAAATCAGTGTTGGAAAAGTTTGTCGAGTTAGTGACTGCGTCTTCACTTCCTGTCTCTGCTGCAGTGATCACAGGCTGCTGGTGTGTGAGCACCGGGGACTGCCGCGCCAACGACCCCTCTGAACCGTTTAAATCTACCTCTCCATCTCCATCTCCATCACTGTCCCTGTGCTGAACAACAGTGTGCTGGGCTGCTTCCACTACAGACACATCATTGCTGTCAGTGATGTCGTCTTCAGACTCTGAGGCCTTTATTTGTTTTGCAACAGACGAGTCAGAGGAGTGCTCAAAGCCGAGGATGTTTCTGTCAAAGTTCTGTGCCTCGGCTTCCTCAGAGGAGGATGCAGAGAATTTATCGGAGTAAGATGAGAGACAGGAAAGGAAATCCTCTTCTGCTGAACTGCCGAGACCTGAAGATCCAGCATCAGGGGAGCTGCTGTTGAGCTGCAGCGACGAGGCGTGACCGGGAGCGTGATGCATATTAGTGTCGGGTAAATCGTCTGTGTTAGTCGGACTGTTAGCTTCATTAGTTTTAGTGCAAGCATCCAGTTTTGGTGAGTTAGTGTTTAAAGTTGTGTTGTCGCTTTCGAAGCTTGTGTGCTCCGGGATCGTCTCCAGGAATTGTGCAAATGTGTCAGCATGATGTGTGTGAGTCACCTGGCTGATGGCTTTTTGTGCTTCGAACACAAATCCTGTGCAAAGTCGTGCATCGTTCACATTTGTGTTGTGATCTGCTGCGAGTAGTGATGCTGCTTTATCGTCGCAGTGTTCTAGTGGACAGTCTCTGGGTGTGTTGTGCTGTGTTCTGCAGGCTGTGGTCAGATCCTCAGGAGACTGCAGCCTGCCAGCTGCAAACGCTTCAAAGGATTCGTCCCACTCTGAGTCTGGGTCCAGCTCCCCGCCACATGTAAAAGGGTTGGACAACTTCCTGCTTAGAGGTTCCTCCTGTTCCGTGGGAGCCGGAGGAAGAGGTCGTTTCTCCGCTCTGCTCTCTGCACCCCTGATGGAGTCCTCTGTGGTTGGGCGGGTGTGAGTCAGGGTGGGGTTGGGGTTACTCGCCTGAGGAAAGAGATGAGCTATGGGGGGCCGGGCGCTGGAGAGATAGGGCAGAGGAGGCAGCGAAGGTTTTAAGGGCTGAGGGGTTAGCATGTCGTCATAGAAAGGGTTGTGCTGGAGCAGAGAGAAGAAAGGGTTGCAGGGAGATATGGGGGGTGGTGTGCTCTGTGAGGGGGTGAAGGGGTTAGTGTGATGCAGTGGGGAAACCTCAGAGGGACCCGGGGGATGGTGACTGGGTGAGAGGGGTGGTGGGTGGGGGTCTGTGCTGGGCTCTAGTTTAGGTGACACCACCAGGCTGTGAAAGAAGGGCACACAGTCCTCTTGGTTAGTGAGGAAGGTTCACACAGCTCAGCTCCAGGCCTGCTGCAGGTTTCTGTCTCAATCACATCTTACTCATTCAGTTTTTACAGACTGTTTATTCTGGTTTTACTCACTGATTCAAAATGTACATTCACATTTTAATTCCGTTATTTGTAACAGTGGTTTTCTTTAACGGTGCTTCATTGGCTGGAAAAACACCTTTAGACCTGCAGTAATTTTTTGGCCACTTGGGGGCAGCACAACAAGCTGTAACTAGACTTTCTTCAAATTATAATAAATATGTATTATATTATATTATTATATTATATTATACGTTTGTAGAAAATCCTTTTGAAGCCTTGAGTTTGACATTTAGGCTGTCGCCATCTTATTTTTGGAGCCAGAAATGACCATATTTGGATGCGAGGGTGGAGCTGTGGAGGAGCGAGGGGTGGATCTGACTGACACTAAAGACACTATCAGCAGACAGCCCGTCACTCAAGCAGCCATGGCCTTATTCATGTGTAACTCTGACCCTTAATAAAATGTAAACTGGTGAGTCGCTCCTCTTACAGTCGTCACAAACGGGTAAATTAGCTACAGAAACCAAAACTGTATTTTTGAACCAGGCTGTAAACATCTGAGCCGAGACTAATGCCCCAGCTGGCACCAGACGTCAATATGACGTCAGAAAGACATTGAACTCTAACGTCTGACAGGCGTTAAATTTTGGTTGGACTGAAAATTGGGCTGGCTGACGATATTTTAAATATCTAACGACATTTGAATTCCTCGTTGAGTGGACGTGAACATTATGACGTCTAAGTTTTGTTCTTCATACCTTACAACCAAATGTCGTTATTCTAGATGACGTTGGCATGAGACGTTTGGATTTTGGATACTTAAAACCACAACTTCAAAACAACAAAATAAAAACGTCATCTGTCGTCGTTATTCTACATCAGTTGACGTTGGCATTAGACATGCTGACATTGAATCTCGGTCACCTGACGATGGCGGTGTCCAGCGGGGTGTGTGCTGCTGCCGTCCACAGATCCAACATAAAATTCAACACTTACTTTTAACCTGGATTTTCTTTTGTTATCTTCACACTACACTACAGTTTTCGATCATACTAAGAAAAACAAAACCTGGCACCGGTCCACATCCCAAACAGCCGTCTCTGAGCCTCCTGTGTGTTCACTGGGCCATGATGTCAGAAAAGTTGATGCAGCTGGTTGTAATGATTACTGAGTGCTCCTGGTGCCAACTTGGCACTTTTCCCCAAGGATATAACAGCATGTGGGTGTGTAGGCTGTGGAAACGTATAGTTACAGAGCTGGCAGAAACGTATTGAGTGTACTGTGGTCCAGAAAAGCTGAGCTCGCCTCAGTCAGCAGCCGCTTATCAGCCCAATACTCTGTTTACGCTCAGTGTGGAGAAACACTACGATACTATGGTTTGTTTGTTGGTCTCAGTTGAGTAGATTGATAAAAATAAAAAGTAAAGAAGCTGTTTAAAGTTCTTTAAGGCCTGAATTTAAGATATATTTTACACTGCAGGAGCAACGCACTCATCACAACAGAGACAGTTACAGTGCAGCAGGCGACTCACACACAACCTGTAAGAGAACGAATGTTTCAGTGAAGCATGCACGAGGCCTCGGCCTGATGGAGCTGCTGCCTGATGGAGCTGCAGCCTGATGGAGCTGCTGCCTGATGGAGCTGCTCTCCTCCATCTGCATTGCAGGTACCTGCTGTAACTAGACTGAGACCAGGAGCTGAGGAGGAAAGTGTTCAGAGCTGGAGGCAACTTCCAGCTGCCATGTTGCTCCACACGAAGTGAAAAGTAAACAACCACTCTGATAATGGTCGTCACAAACTGCTCCTCTGCTCTGGAAATATCTGACTCAGAGTGAAGAGTCTGGGGCCGGCTGCACAAAACACCTTACGTTAAGATTTTCCTTAAAGTCCTACTTAAGGTTTCCCCCCAAAAAACTGGTTGCACAAAACACCTTTAAGTCTTCTCCTTAAGGTTTCCTTAAAATGTTCAGTTAAGTATTTATGGTTTTCTCCTTGTCTTGATCTTATACTTCAGGAATCCCTAGATTGTTGCAAAAAGACCTTAGCAACCAAAGCAAGGTAAAAGAAAATAACCTTAAGGTACCTCTGACTTTATCTTAACTGCAACATGAGTTTAACACACCTGGAGAAGACAACGGATCAACTGAATTCATTTTTGTTGCTTCGTCCTACAGTCGTTTTCTGTTTTCTGGTATTTGGGATCAGATTTATTTTGTAGTTTGTTCTGTCTATGATCATATTCCTGCAGAGGTTTATTCTTTTCCTCCTCTGACCAATACGGTCAGAGTCTTGTCTTAGTTTCTTCTGCCATTTTTTCACTGTCTAACTATAAGACAACTTTATGAGATGTTAACAGGCGTCACAGTGTGAGTCCAAGCAAACAAACAATCACCATGGAAACATGTACCGCTGTAAAATCTCTGACAGTAATCAAGACAGTAAATAAGGTTTCCTTAACAAAGGAAACTTCTTAAGGGGTTCTGTGCAACTGTCTAAGTCCCTCAGCTAAGGAGAAAACCTTAAGTGTCATGCTAAACTTAAGGTGTTTTGTGCAACCGGTCCCTGTACTTAACGAACTCTGCTACTCAGATAGTTTTTTTTCCTTTAACCCTCCTGATTCAGCTCATTAGTACTGAAATGATAATTAATCACCTGTCTGATGTCGTGGGTCGTGACCCTGTCAGTGATTCATCCTCTCTGTGTTTTAAGTGTGTGTGTTCACAGTGTGTGTGTCTCAGTGGGTGTGTCTCACCTGGGTTTGCTGTGCGAGTCCTTTGATCCAAACCATCCCCTGTGTTTCTCCTCGGTGGCGGTGGGGGCCTGTTCAGACTCATCCTTGGACTCACTCTGCCCTTTCCCCGCAGACTCACTCCTCCCTTGGGAGAAAAAGTTCCTCCTCTGCTTTTTCCCCTGGCTCTCTGACTCCACTGTGGAGGTGGAGGATGAGGAGGCGGCTTTGGGCGGAGCAGCGTGTCCCAGCAGCTCCTCCTCGTCACCCAGCATGGGGCCACTTAGCTCCAGGGCCGCCGCTATGGCTGCCTTCTCCTCCTCGTCGGGCCTGTCAAAGGACCAGCGGCGCCCGTCTCCAACGGGGCCTTTGGGGAGGTCTGTGGAGGGTCTGAGGTTCTGCAGGGACATGGAGAGAGGAAGAGACTTCTGCAACAGTCCCAGGCCTAAAGAATCCTTAGGTTTTCCTGAGCCTGGGTCCAGGGGCTGGACGTTGTAAGAATGGCTTCCGTTAACGCACACTGTGGGCTGAGGCACTGCGATGGTGATCTCACCGGCCTCATCATCACCAAACTCACATTTGAGAAAGGGCGATTTGGGCGACGTGTTCGCTGTGTGCTCTGCAAGAACAGGGCAAATAAAAAGAAACACAGAGGACAGAGAGACAAACAGAGTTGCAGATAAACAATCACTTTACGAACCTTCCAGCAGGACTGGGATCAAAATAACTGAGTACAAAGTAGCACTGAAACACCTACAGTGAAATGATATCTGCAGTCAAGACAAGCTGTATGGTTTTCTTGCAGCTGTGTGATTGGTCCACTGCTGCAGCAGCTACAACCCACAGTCTGTGGTGTGGGGAGGGGGTGCACGGTGTGTCTGACAGAGTTGGCAGTTCAGTGTGCCGAGACGCCACCAAAACACCTTAAAGTAATTAAAGTAGTGAACTAAGAGCTTCTATTCACATGATGGTTATCGACTGACGCAAAAAAGTAGAATTACCACCTCACAGATGTACGTCTGCGTGAACCTGCCAAGTGTCTCTGACAGTTTATGACCATGTCAGTGAAAACATGGATGCTTCACACACACAGACTGTATACAGGGATGCATGATCATATCTGCATGTCATGAGTATCATTTGACCTTCATTATTTTATCATGTTAGACATTTGTGTCAAGTTTGGTCAGAATCAGTGTATGCATTCCTGAGTCATGGCCAAAAACATGTTTTGTGAGGTCACAGTGACCTTTGACCTTCAACCACAAAATTCCAATCAGTTTATGTGTGGATGTTTGTGCCAAATTTGAAGAAAATTCCCTTAAGGTGTTCTTGAGACATTGCTTTCATAAGAATGGGACGGACACCACGAAAACACACACAGCTATCACCAACAGAGGCATAACAAAAGCTCTGAAGTGTCTGTGGCAAATGTTTGGAACATTTTACTTTAAATCCTTTAAATTCAAGAACTGTGAACGACAACATCTCTATGCTGACAAGACTTTATATTGTTTTATACATTGTTGTAAATACATTTATCCCTCTTTGACATAAATCAGCTCACAAATGATGTAAAAACATAAAACCCATTAACCTTCATTAAGATAATTTAAAGGAAAAATATGGAGTTTGTTTCATCTTCCTGTTTTATAATCATCTCTCCTGCAGCACAGAGATAAAAACGTTTCACAGTCAGCCACCCATCAGTTTTCTCAACAGCTGAGCTTCCTTTCACAGTTTTAAATATGACACCATATTTTATAAAGAAGAACAAAACCTCAAACTGCTCCTGCTGTTTTTTCACACTTTGAATGAACTGGTGTGAAATAACTCTGAGGACGTGGTTTATTTTTATATATTCTACATAAATGAACCTGAAACTTACACTTTCCTGTAAGTTCTGCAACAGAAATGTATGGTGGCTTTAGCTGAAACGAATAAATAGATTATTATTTATTTTAAATATGAAAGAAAATATAATTAATATATATCTTTTAGTCTATCATAATAATGCACAATATTTTAATAATAGATTAATCATTTTAATTATGTTATTTTAATTATTAAGTTCTGATGTCAGATTTCCATACTTTTAAAATTCAAAAAATAAAAAGGAACCTTAAAGCTCCCCTTCTGTTCCTGAGATTTGATTGTCATAATTAGCGTACATTCTTGAGTTATGGTCAAAACAATATTTTGTAGGTCACAGTGAATTTTGACCACTAAAATCATTGTTCATTATTGAGTCCAAGTGAATGTTTGTGCCAAACTGGAGGAAATTCCTTCAAGATAAGATATCACACTTGGAAAAATGAGACAGACAAGGTCATAGTGATCTTGACCTTTGACCACTAAAATCTAATCACTTCATTGATGAGTACAAGTGAACATTTGAGCCAAACTTGGAAAAAATACTTTAAGACATTCTCGAGATATCAGGTTCATGAGAATGAGACAAACAAGGTCAAAGTGTCCTTGAACAGTGACCACCAAAAACTGATACGTCATTCTTGAGTCCAAGTGGACGCTTGTGCCAAATTAGAAAAAGTACCCTCAAGGCGTTTTTGACATATCACATTCAGGAGAATGGGATGGACAACCTGAAAACAAAATTTCTTGGTGACATAAAAAAAAATAAACAAATCTGATTAAGTAAGTTTAAAAAAAAAAAATCTCCTACTGTTTCATGATACACCCTTACCATGAAATACAATTAAATATTCCGCGATGGAAAATTTTGGCCGTGTTGCCCACCCCTATTATAAACGAACGATTAACCAAAACAACTGCTGTTTTGGTTAAAGATCACAGAGTTGTCCCAGAAAAGGTAAATCTGACTCTCTGTGTATCGACTAAAGAAGGGGATGACTGTGAGTTTATAGTGATGAATATTCTTCAGTGAGTGATGACGTGGTCTCAGACTCACCTGGGCTGTTGTCGGCTGTCAGGTTGCTGCTGTTACTGGGTGAGTTGGAGAGGTCAGAGACCACCACACTGATGCCAGCTGTGGGACTGAGGCTCCCACCCCGTGATGACGACTCACTGCTCTCCGAGCCTAGTGATGTGCTGGAACGAGTGTCCGAAGACTTCCTCAGCTTCCCTCTCAGGAAGAAGGTCCTCATCTTGCTCCGCCGCACCTCGCCCCCCTCGTCGTCCTCGTAATCCTCCTCCCCGCCTCCGTCACTTGGCAGCCGGTGCCGCATCCGGTAAAGGGATGCTGAACCGCTCGATACGATGGCCGATGCCGAGTCCTCGTCGCTGGATCTCCTCTTGGCCTTCATGCGCTCTTTCAGCTTGACGAAGGTGGAGGCGCTCTTGTCTTTCATGACGAGGTCGTACATGCTGGCTGTCAGGTTGTTTCGGGTGAACTGGACGGTGACCTGAATGTCTCCTCGCTCCTTCTCCTTCTTCCCTGTCTTAGAGTGCAGCTTGTACCACCTGCAACAGAGGGCAAGCCGTTCACGTGAGTTCAACAGAAAACACTCTGTGTTCATCACTCAGTACTGACACAGTCATTTCATCAGTTCGTTAACTGACAGAAAATCAATTCATGGTTGTATTCATTTATCAAACAAAATATGCAGAACAGTTCAGCTTCTCCAACATGAGACTTTTGACGTTTTCTCTTCTCTGTTGAAGGGCGGGTTTTTCAAACACCCAAAGAGCAGTGATGCAGGTCAAGGCTCTGACACACCCAGCCAGCAGTCGGTCAATGTTAGGCTGTCATTAAGCATCTGTCGCCCTTGACGCTGTGGTGTGTCCCACACTGTGGCCCCTCGTCGGCCCCCCGTGGCTTTTTATTTTTGCCCGATTAAGCATGTTGAATCAGCGTCAGCAATGGCCGAACTCGTTTGTGAGTGACATCACTCTGATTGTCAGTTCAGCTCAGCGCACGAGAAGGGAAACTGAAGTGAGGAAAGTAAACAAAGAGTTAAAGTCCAGAGGGAGTAAGACCAGAACAAACTTGTTCCATAAGGTCAGATTATTTTTCTCTTTAGCATTACACTGGATTGTGATGTTAATGTGCTAACTGGCTAACTAGCATCAAGACAGTTTACCTGTTTCTCCTTTTTGAATGACAAATACAGACGACTGCCATCTGCTGCTGTGGAGTTATTTTCTCGAAAGACAGCAGTTTGTCAAACTGCCCCTGAGTCATCCTAAAATCCGCCTGTAAACGTCCATGATGGAGGAGAAGCTCCTGGACCAACTGGTGGTACTCCCCATGATCCAGCCTCTTTTTTAGGGTCTCATGTACCCACACAGATCTCTGTTTATCTGCTGACAGCCTCTCACCCTCAACCAGAGCCACAGACAGCACCCTCTGCCTCAACATGGCAGCAGCTACACACTGATTACTGCAGGATACATAAAGTAAATAGATTAACAATACATTGATTACACAGAAAGGTTAGAATAAGGAGGTGATGGGGTGGTTGCATGGCAACAATAAAAAAGCACAGCAAGTGGGCACTGCGGCGCACCTCGTGTTTTGCAACCTGCAAAACACTTTCTGTGTGATCTGGGCCTTTGTCAGACCCCATGTGTTTCCATGGAAACTGAGACGGCCACAAAAAGTTTTTGATTCTGAGAGCTAACTGCCCCTCATCATGAATATATTTTGATTACATATTTTATTTGTTGGTCAAAGTTGTATAATCACAATATTACGCCTCGGCTCTGACTGCATCACTGACGCACCGCAAACACGCCAAGTACAGAGTGAGGAAAACAAAAGTCCCTCCCACTTGACACATGTAACCCTTCAGTGTAGTAATATGTAAATGTCAAATAAGATTCACAGTGTGGGAGAAGTATTAAACTACAAACGTACACATATTTTTAAGTGTTGATTTTAAGGTGCACTGACACAACTCTTCACTGAGTCAGTTCAGCAGTGTGTGTTCTGGTCATGAAATAACATGAAGGACTGTATTGTTAGCATGAATGGGGCTAATCTGTCCTCACACAGAGTGAGAGTGTGTGTCTGTGTCCCACTAACACCACAAGGCTACATGTGGTCAGACATCCCACAATACCTCAAGAGACCACTTGTTTTCTGTCATCAGACCGGATGAGCACGAACAATGCAGTGAAACAATGCTCACATCTGACTGAACACTGAGTGTCCTACATAAACATGACAGGAAAACACATTTCACCAGCTGTAGCTGTAGACTGGTTTACTGGACATGGCACAGGGGAGCAGTTCTTAGAAACACTGTGCGCCTCGGAGCGTAACACCAACAAGTCCGCCGCACCGTGACTCATGGGAAAGTCTCATCTGCTGTGTTGTGACCAGTTTAAAACAATGATATGACTGAGAAAAATTCCCCCAGTTAACATGTGTTTCTGACACTCTGGGCTGCCAAAGGGAAGTTATCAGAGCAGGGAGCACGACTCAACACTGGGCCTGAAACCAAGACCTGCTTTTATTCTCTTACTTCCTGTGCTGCTGTGCCATTTTCACCTCACACCTCAACCACAGAGACTTTCTCTATTGTTCATAAATGAGCTCTGCGAGGCCGACTGACACATACCTGGACAAATTCACAATTAGAGTAAAGTTTCATAGTGCCACATGTAGGTTACACTCTAAATCCAAGGACCAGTTGACTCCAGATGAAGAAGCTTGAAAGAAATATGATGTAATTGTATTAGTGAAAAACAAACTAATATAAATGCAGAAGGCCAGCTACAAGGCTGCACGCCATAATGTGCAAATACAGACTCCTTTACCAAACACAATACAGTTTAAATTACAACATTAGACTCTGATCACACAGAAAGTGTTTAAGCAGTTGGAGGCGGCTTTTTGTAATAGTTTTTAATGAGAGTGAAAATTTTGCTCACTGTTTTTGTTTTTTGTTGTGCACTTTAGGCACCTGGTGTTTTTGCTGGAGCGCTCTGAAGTCCTCGGGTTGAAAAAACTTCAGCTCAGAGCAGAAACGTGCCCCACGTCATCTCTGCTTTTCCCCATTGTCTGATCGGATGATGTGAGAGGCGGGGCTTCTGTGGTGGTCACAACAACCAGTTTACAGTTGGTGAACAATGGAGGAGAAACTGGTGGTAGTGGTTGCTGGATACCCAGAGCTATACGACTTTACAAAGCACAGTTAGCACCATCTGAATAGAAAACAGCAGATAAGTGCAGTACTGTAAACGTCCATGATGGAGGAGAAGCTCCTGGACCAACTGGTGGTACTCCCCATGATCCAGCCTCTTTTTTAGGGTCTCATGTACCCACACAGATCTCTGTTTATCTGCTGACAGCCTCTCACCCTCACCCAGAGCTACAGACAGTACTCCCTGCCGCAACATGGCAAGAACAATAAATAGGTGCAGCAAGCGTTTTTTTTACGAGTGGCATTCAATTAACAAAAGAAAAAGGCAGTGCGGTGCGCCTTGTGTTTTGCAAAACACTGTGTCTTTAACTGAATTAAATGCTCTTAAATGTAGCTAATGTTTAATCACTTAAAGTAGCTGTGAAATTCTGACAGAAGTGAATTCAGTCACAAATGTAAAACAGGATGTCAGAGGAGGTACAGTAACCTAAATTCTGCTTCATGAACAACTCAAACATCCCCGTCTGTTGAGTCAACAAGAAAACCTAAATGTCACGCTGTGGAAAGTCAGATGTTGAAGAGAAGAGAAGTCAGAGGAACAGAGGAATAAACCTCAAAGACGACACATGAAAGAAAAGAGAAACTGAAGCAAACCCACTGAGGTACGCAGGATCTGAGAAAAGGAAGCTCACGCATTAAGTGCTCAGTTATCTTAGAAACCAGAGAGCTTTTCACCCCCCCCCCCCCCCCAACAACATTTCCTCCTTTTCTTTTCTGTAAACCTTCAGTATGACTGTGCAAAAACTCAGCGAGGCACAAAATTAACACGAGGTACAACCCAAACACTGCTAACTAAAGGCTGCAGATGGTGCGTTCACTGAATTCTGCAGCTTGTTACAGTGGTGATCTACTGCTTCAACTAAAATGTGATTTTAAAACTGATGAGGTGAATTAATTTTGTGTTTTATGGCTGCAATTATTGTGCTGTTTTTTATAATCAAATTCCTAATTTTTCTGTTTATCCTCCACAGTTTTACAGAGTAAATGTTTGTGAAAACAAAACTCGGAGAATCATGGGAAACTAAAAAACCACTGTAATTATTAAAAAACATTTATCTTGGTTTGCAGTTTTGTAGGCAAAACCTATCACTGCCCAAACTCTTGGTAGAGGTTTATTAACATTCAGCCACTACCATGTTAGCGGGCCTGGATGTAATATTTAGCAGGAGAGCAGGGAAACATCGTCAGGATAATAATCACCAGTTCTTGAGAATTGGGACAAATCATCCTACCAAAAACACCATTAAAGTTATAACTGATTGACAAACTAATTTCATTTCTGAGCTGAAACATTATTTCTAAAGATTTTTTATATGAAATAAATATGAAATATAAAATATTTGGTCTGCTTTCACTTATTTAACATCTAAACGTGCAGTGTCACAAAACAGCCTCGTCCCAGAATTCAAGCTCTGTCAGATTTCTACACAAACATAATTTATCTGGGTATAAAAGGGGTGAGCTACAGAGACAGAGCAAAACGGGTCACACTCTATAAACCACAGCCACCGGGGGGAAAACTTTCAGCACTATAATATGCAACTAAAGGCTGAAACGCTAACAAAATGGCTGCTTGTTAAATGCTGCTCAGGTGCTGGTGAGCTTTTTTGATACATTCATTAAATAATATTGCCATCAGGTGTGTCTCAGCTCAACAGATCAACTTCTTAGCCCTAAATCCAAATCAAGAATTATGGTTTAAAAATGAGTCTTTTTATTAGTACTATGGAAACTCTTTGCAACTTTGAAAAATAAAATGTCTCCTCACTACGACTGCTGTAGAATAATAAATATATAAGTAATGTGCATTTTTTAATTTGGTGGAAAGTCAAAGTTAAAACGACGAAGACATGGTGGGTTATAATTAATATTAAATGCTGACGTTACAAGTTAGCATGATAACATGCTATTGTTCGCATATTGCTAACATTGTAATGTTAGCATGCTATGTTAGCATTAATCTCAAACTGCATGTGAGGCTCAGTAGAATTCATTTTTAGAGATTATTCTGCCAATGAAATTGTGTTTTAAAGAGCTGTTTAACTGTGTGGCACTGGATAAAATATTTAAGAGATAGCTAAAACTTTCAGGTTAATCCTGTGGGGGCGAGGAACGTCTATCACATTAAACTGCAATCCAAAATATCTCAAGATATTTCACTCTGGACCAAAGACTGATAAACTGATCATGCTAACTGCTGTAGCTACAGTACAGCTATGACGCTAACGTGACTAGAACATTACTACAAATTTAAAATGAATGGAAGAAATGTCACATAAACAACAACAAAATTAAGAAAATGAACCTTTGACTTGTGATGACAGAGTAGGACTGGTCGTGTGATATTTAGTAAAAGGCCGTTAACTTAGTGGTCTAAACCCAGTGCCCTCATTCCCAGGTCCTGCTGGGTTCATGTTGTTTGATTACATAGACAGGAAAGAGACAGGAAGTTCCCTTCTCAGGCAAAAACACTGGCGTAATTGTAGGCTGTAGTCCTATAATTCACAGCACAGGCTGTTATGTAATCATCATCATCATCATCATCATCATCCTGCCACTGACCTCGAGTTCAGCACTGAAAACACGGTAACACCCAAGACGAATGCCAGTGAAAACAATTAGCAGACGAACTCTGACAACCACAAATACCAAGCAGGTGGAGCCCGGAGCTCAGAGCAGAGGAACGCTGATGCTTTTTATAGCTGCTCAGGAACAACAAACATTACACATCATAAACAGTAAACAATGGAAACGTGCCACACGAGCCGACATGAGGAATGTGAGTTGTTTTCACTAATCCACATGTCATGTGCAGGCTGCTTTAAAGTGACACTCCCATGAAGCAGGGATTAGCTGTGGTATTAGGTTTCTGTATTTGCATAAAAATCAATTTAACAGAGGCTGAATTATTCTAATCCAGATATTTACTTTGGAGCATTTCATCAAATCAAATCCCGTTACTGGATTATCAGCTTGCATGTAAACAGAGTAAATTCCTGAGCTCTGAACCGCTCTGAACTCGTCGGGTCGTCATCTTCTTTATGTCCAAAAACCTCTGGCTCTACGATAGTAAAGCAGTGTTTCTGCCTCACATGCCTGTTAGGTGTGGACTCAGGTTTCACATCAATGCTCCAACAATAGTATCAGGCCTCGTCCTGATTTGGCAGCCAACTCCCTGCAGCCAAGGTGGGGTTCAGATTCCAAACACAGGACCTGAGAGCTATGTCAGAGTTTTCTTTGCAAAGCGTCATCATACCGTCAGTGTAATGTAGGATACTACTCATGAAGGAGGTCTCCCTCCAACCATTTACTGTTTGTTTTTTAGGAAGGTCATGGAGCATATTTATGATTTATTTACATTAGAGTTTGGTATTTATTCGACTGAGGCAGACGGACCCACATTAAAGGTCCAGTGTGGAAGATTTAGAAAGATATACTGACAGTTTTCTTAAATGTGTAATAACCTGAATGAAAGAGTCATTGTGTTTTCTCTACCTTAGAATAAGACATTTGTATCTATACACGGCGTGGATCCTCAAAAGTAGGTATAACTGCAGCTGGAGCAGCTACGTGACCTCTAGTTACATGACTCGCCTGTCATACGTCAGCTACCTTCATTCCTTGGCCTGGAAGTGGAAGTCCTGGTGAAACTGCTAAGTTAGCGATTACGCTAGCTATAAAGTATAACATTAAAAGAGAAGTGGATATGGTAAGGTGATGGGAAGGCTACTTCTCATTAATCATGCTAATGCTAAGTTAGCAATGAGCTAACATTAGCTTTGAGGTTCATTATAAAAGAGAGAAATATTATGCTAAAAGAAAGGCAGTTAAGGTTAGGATAACCACTCAGGTCCAGTTGCCTACGATATAACACTTAAGATTACCAAGACCTGGATGACTGAGAATCTTCACCGGCAGGTAGGGTAACTTATGCTAATGCTAACTTAGCAATTAGCAAGCTAAGAAGTATTACGTTAAACGAGAGGAGATTAGGGCTAGGGTAAGGGTAATAGGAAGGCTACATCCCAATACTTATGCCAATGCTAATTTAGCGATTAGCTTACATTAGCTATGAAGTTTTATGTTAAAGGAAAAGTAGTTAAGGTTAGGATAAGGGTAATGGGAAGGCTACATCTTGTAACTTATGTTCACGCTAACTTAGCAAATAGCTAGGTAAGAAGCTATCTTGGGTTGTAGGGGTGTGCTGTTTACGCTACAATGTGTCTGCAGCTACACGTCTCAGTCCTTATCTATGTTGTGCCACCATGTTTCTACAGTCGCCCAGAACAGATAAATAAAACTCTGGCTCTAGACAGGGCGGTTTCTGTTTTCACATTGGCCATCATAGTTAGAAGCCCCTCTGCGACGAGCCAAACAGCATTGATTCTTTTAATCGTGAAACTGATTTATTTGGTGTTTCTAGCAGTTTTAATCAGCTGGTCTGTTGTTTTGGAGAGGAGGAGACCTCTGTGGATAATTCAGCTCCTGGTAGAAACTTAAACACTGAAGGAATTCTAACCAGGAGTTCAGGCTTGGCACATAGAGATGTTTCAGCTGGTTGCAATCTGCATTTCTCACTGCTAGATGACACAATATCACACATACTGCTCCTTAAAACTGTTCATATAACATGATTGTGGAAAAAAAAGTTTCTGCTGACTAAAAACATTTCAAAGCTGTTTTCACCACACAAAGTGTCTTGATTTTCAAACATGATGCAAAAAAAAAGTTACAGGCCTATTTACGCACATGCACCTGTGCTGGAGGGTCATGTGACTCAGAAGAAAGCCTGACAAAAGGCCTAAATACAGAAAGTGCAACACAGACAAAAACTGCAGCCTACAGTTTGAAGCCCACATACTCGGAGAGAGAACAGTCTGTTACCGAAGAGGACCCAGTTTCCCCAAAGCACCGTCCCACACAGACGCCTGTACAGTTCAACAAGGCCACTCTGCTGATACTGTAAAACATTTGGTTATAAACATCCACAGAGAAGCGTACGAACATCCCAGAACCACAACAATCTTCATAACCGAATGTTCTGCCTGTTTTTTTTTTGGAATTGGTGGGAGTCTGCACAGTCGACAGTCCCATTCCTGAGCTGCAGAGCATGACTGCATATCTGCTTCCCCATCTCGCAAAAACAGGAAATCACAACACTCCACCCCATCCCTGCATGACACCATCTCCCCACCCTCACCGCCCTCACCTCCCTTATCCACTCAGGAGCAGATAGGAAAATTTTCTCTGAGCTGCCGTCTCATTCTGAGCTTCATCTTACAAAGTCTTGTGTGGAACAAGTCGATCCCTAGAAACCACCCTTCAAGGCAGGACAGGGCTGAAATTACAAGACAAGTAGGCTATCAGCTTATTTTATCCAGCGTGTGCTCAGAGTCTCTGTGGGGCTCTGTGAGCCTGGGTGGTATCAGAGCCACACTCAACTGACTCTGAAATAAAACTGCTGCCAAGGGTGCAGGATCTGTGTCAACTGTGGGATTTAACAGCACTTTACTCACCAAACATGTTGGTGTTTAAGGTTATATCACCAAGATACTTCTTCTGTTCTCCCCAGGGAGTCGGAGGGGTTTGTTGTGAGGCTCAAGGGCCTCTACACAGGCCGAGAGAGCTTAATGCAGTACAGTATAAAAAACACCTTCACCACTCTGACACACACGTCACATTAGGAAAGCTGAAGTTACCACTCCGCCCACCAGTCCACCCTGTGGTTGTATGACTCCGCCCACCAGTCCAGTGTCTCTGACAGTCTCCATCCATGTCAGTGAAAACATGGATGCTTCACACACAGAAGATCTATACAATCAGCACAGGTTCAAGATTAGAGTCACCAATTCAGTATCTGACCAAATGTCTCCCCTTCTGTTCCTGAGATATGACGTTAAAACATGATGATGTCACAGTCAAGCTGACCGTTGACCTTTTGACCTTCATTATTTTATCCTGTTAGACATTTGTGTCAAGTTTGGTCAGAATTAGTGAATGAATTCTTCAGTTATGGACAAAGACATGTTTTGAGAAGTCACAGTGACCTCTGACAGTTAGTCTTCAGTCCAAGTGGACCTTTGTGCCAAATTTGAAGAAATCCCTTTAAGGTGTTCTTGAGATATGGCCTTTACAAGAATGAGATGGACGAGGTCACAGTGACTTGTGACCAAGTGGAGTCCAAGTGGACATTTGTGCCAAGTTTAAAGAAATTCCATGATGGTATTCTTGAGATATTGTGTTTATGAAAATGAGACAGATGTAAGGTCACAGCAACCTTGACCCTTGCCCACAAAAATCTAATCAATTCATCCTTGAGTCCAAGTGGATGTTTGTGCTAAATTTGTAGAAATTCCTCAAGGCGTTCTTGAGATATTGCGTTCACTCAGATGGGATCGACGGACAACCTGAAAACATAATGCCTCTGGCCACGGCTAACGCCGGTCCGGAGGCACAGTAACACGTCTGTGGTATCAGCTCTGTGTAGCTGTACTGAGGCAAAGCAGCGCTAAATGCTAACATCATCATGCTAACGTGCTGAGTTCAATATTTAACATGTTCGGGCATGGATTTGTGGTGGTGCTAACGGCATCCAGTTCTGACTTATCAACAGTGCACAAATTGATTTTGTGAGTGAATACATAAATACATACTTTATTTTGAAATATACTGACCATCTGGCACAGAGCTTTTACTTTGTAGTGCCATTTCCTGCTGTAGAGAGTGAATAAAATACAGCTACTTAACAGAAACAACAAACTAGCTCAACGACATGACAAAACACAAGTATGATGCTGAATATATTGAACTATGTGGACCTTGACGTGATGACTACAGACAATTTTGGACCCTGTGGCTGAACCAGGTGGAGACCACTGCCTTAGATCTTATAAATGCATTTACAGGAGTGTCAACCACAGAGTGGTAGGACAAGGGTTTATTAATTGTAAGAGTTTAATCACACTATTTACCGACAGACACTGGCACTGCCAGATGGGCTTATCACCACCATCAGGAGGACTTGTCACTGTCACTGATCAATATCTGCTCGCTCATATCCACTTGGCTGACTGCTGTTTTTTTTCAACACTGGTGTATTTGATATTTATTTGATATACATATATTTTGCTGAAAGAAAAGGAAATCAGCTGTTGATTTATATACAGAGATCCCAGAGGACATTTTTAAAAATGTGTAATTAGTGGTAGATTTGATTTAGTCGTATTATTACTAACAGAATGAAAAAATGGTTTAAAAATATGGGGACAAACATTATGTCTTTGATAAATGTTAAATATCTGATTCATGAGGATAAACAACCACTCAGAGAGCTGATTCAGCAAAACAGTCCCCAACAACACGCTCCAACTAGAGCCAACATGCTGCATAAACTACAGACCAGGGTCAGACGCTCAGTGACGGCCCAACAGTGGCCCAACAGTGGCAGGTAATCGGCTTAGTGTGTCAAGCCACTTACAGAGGACGCAAGGTGGGTGAGTGATGCGTCTTCATATGAATTATCAAGTGGACACTTCCTGCTACACCTCCATCAACGTTATGAGCCAACAAACCCTCCAGGAGCTCTGTGCTGCTAACATGACCTGGATCCTGCCTCATCAGCAGAAGCAGCAGACGAGCGGCAAGAGGCTCAGACCACATTCCACATCTGGATGTGATGAGCTCGAACCTCACCGCCAACTTCCCTCCTCAAACTTTTACATAACAGAGCATTGTATCTTTAAACCACACCTCTTCAGGCCCACGCTGACACAAAACCAGGGAGGACGGGCTTCTTTTGATTCATGAAAAGTCGTCATAAAAATAAAAACCAACAAAAGCCACCAGTCCTTCTGAGAACAGGTCATCTAGAAAGAAATCAAATGTGTTAGTAGCCAGTTGTAATGCTCTTAAACACAAGCAGCTTTCTATGTTAAAGATGTACAGGAGATGAACTTGGCTGATGACAGTTAAACAGCTCAATATTTTTTGTGGTGACAGACTTAAAGCTCCAGTGTGTGGGATTTAGGATTTAGTTTTCTTAACTATGTTACTGCCCCACGCAAAGGACTTCAAGTATCTCAGGGTCATGCTCACAGGTGAGGGTAGAACGGAGCATGAAATGGATCTGCAGTATGGCATGGCATCTGCAGTGATGCAGGTGCTGCGCCGGACCGTCATGGTGAAGAGGGAGCTGAGCCAGAAGGCAAAGATTTCAATTGACTGGTCCATCTCCGTCCCAGCCCTCACCTATGGTCATGAGCTCTGGGTAGTGACTGAAAGAATGAGATCGCAGATACAAGCGTCTGACATGAGTTTCCTCTGTAGGGTGTCTGGGCTCAGCCTTAGAGATAGGGGGAGGAGTCAGACATCTGGAGGGAGCTCGGAGTAGAGCCGCTGCTCCTTCATGTTGAGGTGGTTCAACATCTGATCAGGATCCTCCTGGGTGCCTCCTGTTGGAGGTGTTCTGGGCACGTCCCACTGGTAGGAGGCCCCGGGGCAGACCCAGAACACACTGGAGGGATTATATATCTCATCTGGTCTGGGAACACCTCAGGATCCTCTAGGAGGAGCTGGAAAGTGTTGCTGGGGAGAGGGACGTCTGGGGTGCTTTGCTCAGCCTGCTGCCCCTGAGACCTGGCCCCGGATAAGCGGTTGATAATGGATGGACTGAGGTCTGTTTTCTTTAGTGTATAATGACCTAAAAATAAGAATTGTTGTGTTCTCGTTACCTGGAATGAGACGTTTATAGTTACAAAGGGAGCAGGTCCTCGTCAGCAGAGATCACCATGCTGCACCGTCATGTTTCTACAGAAGCCCAGAACGGACAAACCAAACACTGACTCTAAACAGGGGCACTCGTGTTTTCCTCTCCAAGCTAACTGCGGTAGCTGATGTGAAGAGACCTCTGTGGATAATTCAGCTCCTGAACAATGAACACTGAAGGAATTCTAACCAGGAGAAGTTTCAACTAGTTGCAATCTGCAGTCTTTAACACTATATGCCACTGAATCCCCCAAAATCTTACATACTTCTTAATTCTTGCTCTTCGAAACGCCAGCTGGTCTTCTTGACATCAACAAATGAAGATAAAGAACTGATTAATTGTTTAATGAAAAGTCTGTGATCTTCAAAGGATATTTATTTTGCCACTTCAACATAATGACAGAATCATTTCTCATTATCACAGGAAATGAAAAAGTCATAATAAAAGAGAAAACTAGGCTTCTTCTGCCAAGATCACAAAATGAATTAATAAATAAATGCCTCCATCCTCTCCAAAACACAGGACTTATGAAAACATGTATCAGGTGGGTGTTGATTTTGAAGTATTAAACAACAGTAAAATGAGTAGATCAGGAGCTGCAGCTACATCCTGATAACACAGCTGCTGCTGCTGTTTGCTTACAAAGGCTGCAACAAATAGTTCAGCTTTCAACTTTCTATTGGGCTGAGCTTTTAGGAGACAAGACCATCTTATGTGAAGGTCAAGGCCAATGTCTGCTTCACAAAAGGCTGATTCAAGTTAACTTTGTGTCCTGATGCTTCTGTCTGCAAAGTAGCAAACTTACTGAGACATGTGAGACGAGATGCAGCGTGGCTGTTTTTCTATTTGAACAGACTTCAGTCCTTTAACGACTGGGTGATGTCTTCAGTAGATTTATGTGCAGCAACCTTAAATGATCTTTTAGAAGTGTTAATCATTATGGAGGACTTCAACTTCAGTATTGGACAGCTGATGGCATTTTCTAAATGTTCGACTTCGCCCTCTCTCAAAACAATTCATTTTACTGCTGATACTGAGTGGAGACTGCTCAATTCATCACTGCAACCAAGCCCACATCACATCAACACAATTAAAGTCAAGATCCAGATTTTCTAAATGAGGGAGAAAGTTGATGTCCTGCAGCTCCTTTCCAGAGTTTGTTTTTCCTCCACTTTTTATGTGGAACAAACGCATGTTTAACAAAATATTAATCTAAGCAGAGTATTTACGCACTTAAAGAGCGCCTGACGGGGGACTGTAAGTGTTTGAAATTGTGATTTGTTTCTGCATTTGAAGTAAACATGAAAAATGAAGGGAATAAGGGGAGACAGTGGTTACAAAAACTAATAAATAAATGATGCTCCTATCCATTAATTATACAAATACTTTTAAGTGCATTTGAAATCAATTAGAGTACACATATTGTTATTTTGCAGAGTTTACGGATGAATTGTGTACCTGCTCAGCTAAAATCATAGATGTGTAATTAGGGTTGCAACGATACGAGATTTTCATGTTACGATAACCGTCTCAAAAAAGATCGTGGTTTCATGGCATCACGGTATTATAGAATTTATATTATCATCAGTCAGAATGAGCATTAAAGGAATGGAAACAGAAGGGTCATTTTTGGTTGAACAAACATTTTATTGCTATAATTTAAATTTGAAACCATTTTGTCAATGGAAGTGTGTTTCAAAAGTCTCCCTTCAACAAATTACTAAAATAAAGGGGAGATTTGACGTCCAGATTCTTTCTTTTACCAATAACCAGTATAATAACCACCAACTTTTATATCACAGTGTACCGTGAGACTGGTTTGCTGCAACCCTATGTATAATAACACCTTGACCCCAAGATGGTGCCTATTTATTCCAATGGAGGTGCTCGCCTGGCGCATACGCAAAAAAAGTTTCCAGGTCCCTGGTTTTCTTTTGTGGTATGCGACCCGCTGAATACGCTCAGTAGTGTTTCTCCTGCTGGCCCCACCTGCCCACGAGTTCCCGCTCGTAGACTTTACATTGTGATGATGTCTTTTCTTATAACTTTAAAATAAAACTGCATGCATTGCAAAGTAACAACAGCAGAGCTATACAGGTTGATGTTTATTTTATGTCCAAGGTAACGGATATAAAAGCAAGTGGGTCAAAGTTCAGGGCGTGATGTTACAAAATGGCAGTGTGTCCTGATTGTGTGCATACTACATGCCACAGTACGTATTTTTTAAGGGCAGCTGCAGGACCTACTGAAAGGAAAAAGATAAAGTATGCGATTTGGAACGTACCCATGATTTAATTCATTGCTAAATCCTGAAGATGCTAACAGTGGCTAACACTAGCATCCCTCAGCCTGTGCTGAGGGATGCAAGTGTTAGCATCCCTGTGCTGAGGGATGCTAACACTAGCATCCCTCAGCACAGGCTGCTTTGTTTCAGACAGATCATTCTGACCTGAACTGAACTGAGCACCAACAGGAAGTAAAGAAAAGACTGTTCAGGGCTGCTGTGTCACAGTGACCCAGATCTGGAAACAACTGATAGGTAAAATGTCCTTCGCCTAAACCACAACCGTCTTTTACAAGTGTCCTCTTCTTGTCTCTGCTTCACTGTGTCTCCATGACGATGGCAGACAGGCTGATGTGACATGCAACAACACAACCTCCACATGACTCAGGGATACGAGTTAGAAGCAGTATGTGTAAAATGTCAGCTGCTGTATATCCTGCTACCTACAGGATGTGTTTTTACTCAAGATAATCTGATAAATCTCCTGGTTTTCAACAACCTGACGCACAGTTATTTTATCTGGGACTATTATGTAACGTCTAATGTCCATTAGACTGTATTCCCTCTGGACAGCAGCTACTGAAAGTCAGTCTGCTCTTAACAGAGGATTTGTCTGGATGTACATCACACACACACACACACACACACACACAGTCAGCAGATGGACGTTCAGCTCTCAGGCCTGCCTCAGTAACACTCACTTTTCTGAAACAACATCAGAGCTTTGCTTTTTAAGATAAACAACATGACAGGATGTGAAACTGAGACAGCAATGGCATGAAAAGGAGTGTCTGTAAAAACACAAATCCAACATCTAAATCATGATATCAACGGTGAGAGAATCACCCGACCAGCACCGTGAAGAATCACTGATCTGCAGAAAAAAAGAGCTGAAACTTTAAATTACTCTCTGGGGACGGAACTTGATTATTAAGGAAAAAATGTGCATGACAAGTTCAATATTCAGCAAAGGTATCGCAAATTAAATTATTTTTGTTAAGAACGTGGGCTGGTTTGTCCGCAGTGTGTTGATCTGGCAGTGTTTCTGTGGTTTCCTCCTGACAGACCCTGCAGGGGAATTCACCCAACGCCCACCTTTCCAGGAATCTGCTCTGCACCGATAGCTCAACATGCAAATACATCACGGCCACTGCATCCTCCCGTGCCACCCGTTACAGAGCAGCTGCTCTGCCTTCAAATGGCTGAATAAAGATCAGACATGTTGGGACATGTTTACTATGAAGCCTTTGTGTGTTGTCCTGCTGCTCTCACTGCTAATCTGTGAAGTCAGAGCCCTGGTACATGCTTACAGCAGATGGTCTGATGTTGTCAAAAATACTGATTCATCAATATATTAATTCTGAATGTTTGCAATGGATTTAATACTCGTTCTCCACAGTATGATACACTTGACCATTTACTATAGTCATTCTGCTCTTCTCTGCTGCTAACAAAGAGAGAGAAAAGTCATTATTGCCATGTCATGTGTTATATGTGTATATGTTATGTTTATCTTTTAAGACAAAATTAAAATTGTATCCTCTTGATGTCAATTTTTTCCTGTGTGGTATCAAAAAGTCTACCGAATATCGATATTTTTCAAGGTATTGTATGGGAGATAGAAATTCCAGTATCATGACAACACTATGCTCATTTCAAGTGTTTCTATGTTACAATACTGTGCATGACTTGCTGAGGTTTTGTTAGCATTCAGTTAGCATTCAGTTAACATAGCATTAGCTAGCTTATCTTTGAATGATAGTGTAGTTGGTATTTTGGCTTGTAGATCTGAAGGTCCGGTACCAACTGTCTGTAAATTTGACATGGGCCTCTCAAGATTAGACGGTTTTTTTTAATCTGTTGCTACGTTAACATGCAAAAACTATTCTGGTTAATTGCCCTTATTCCCAAGAAGACAATACTCCTACAAAGCTGTTTATGTGGATGATGGAAATTAATAAAAAAACTCCAATTGAGACGCTTATTCTTAATGCGCCGTATACATGTCTGAGTAATTTTATTAAAGCATGAATAATACATCAAATAACTTCAGTTTAGTATTATTTCACTCGTTTGCCTCTGTCAGGAGCTTCTCTTTACATCAGTATTTGCACACTTTATTATACATTTCTGATGATGAATGATTGACAGATGACAAATGATTAGACAGGAAGCTTCCATAGCTGAGGATGCCTATCCTTATCCTTAAGATGGCGATGCCACTCCCAAAATGCTCGCGATTCCCATTTCCCGTAGAAAAGAGTTGCTAACGTTAGCTTAAAATCTGATAGCATCCAGTATCAGGTAGTGGGAGAATACTACACAGTTTGTTATTTAAACGTAACCTGTAACAACACAAATTAATAAGGATAGTTAATTAAGTGCTCCTTTAAACTTGCACTTGGTTACAACTGTATGTAGTAAGCTAGTTAGCCATGCATGCTAATGTTTGCAGCTTATGTTACAGCAGATTAACACACTGTTAGTCCCATATTTATGATTTTGTTTCACGTTTTTAGTTTTAGATAAAAAATATAAGTCCGTCCATGTCAAGTGAAGTTATAAGTAACTGTTGTTTACGTCGAGTCCAAGTCTTTTTTGATCTTATCTACAGTCACCAGGTTCACTGCTCGAGTCTTCACCTCTGGCACTACCTCACTACTTTAATCATCACTTTTTCTTCATCCTCTCACCTGCAGGATAAACTCATCTTCTCCGCATCTAAATTTAAACCTCATCCTTCATTTCCACCGAGTGTGACTGGAACACGCTGATTCAGAGGAACGCTGTGTGAAAACTGATGAATTCTATGGAGAATAAAACAAGTCAGAGGCTCAGAAGAAAAGAGCCGTTTTGACCTGACGTATCTCCATTTACTGAAATATACGTCCCAGAGCGCTACATCGCTGTGACGCCCCCAGCCTCCTCTAAAGGGCTTTATAAATATTAGAAACTGTAAAGTGAAGGAGTCTTGGCACAGTCCTCAACCTCTGCAGTACCAAGTGTAACACCACTGTCACTGGAAAACATGTACTGGAAATACAGGTTTCTGTGCTCATCTGTATGTAAAGTGACTTTAATGCTGCTTCATTTGTCACCTGGTTTCAAAAGCACCTGTTTTTCATTCCTACATCTCACCTGAGAGGTTCATTGATTACACTTTTATTATCAGATTTTACTGCCACCATTTATTCCTCCTCCTAGGTTTTATCACAATACAAATAAAGCTCACCTTAAACAAAATACCATTCTGAAGACTATCATGAGAGCCTAAAGATATCACATATCACAAAGCTAAGGGTGTTAACAAGAACAGCCCAAAACCACAAATCATCCTGGGGTGAAAACATACAGTTTTATATTACTGCTAAACTCTGCAGTCTTTAGAGTCAGTTTTTAATCATGTTAAAAGATATTGCCAGTCATCCTTTTCTACCTGTGAACAATTTCCTGATCTCAAAGTATTTTCAGGTGTGAAAAAACAAAATAAATGCTGTGTCACTACTATGGCTGGGATCTGAATTTTAATATTTAACTCACTTGTGTGTGTGCGCTCAGCCTGTACAACATGGCTGAGCTCGACATGAACATAAAATAGCATTAATTAGCTAAAAGTTATGGAGATGATGTTAGCTAAAAGTAACAGATAGTGGTTGAAATAGCATTAGTAAGCTAAGAGTAACTAATAACGGGTAGAAATAGCATTGAATAGCTAAAAGTAATGGATAACAGTTGAAACCATTGGCTAACAGTAGGCTGACTATAAACAGCTGGAACAGCACTGGTTAGCTAAAAGTTATGGATAATGGTTAAAACAGTTAGCTAAAACTATCTGATAAGGGGTTGAAATAGCATAAGTTCACTAAAGGCAATGGATAACGGTTTAAATGTTTGCTAAAAGCAACCAATAAGTGGTTGACATAGCATTAGTTCACCAAAAGTAGCGGATAATAGTTAAAACCGATAGCTAAAAGTTATTGATAAGCTGAAAAATAGCATTACTAAGCTTAAAAAAAATGGATAATGGTTGAAACTGTGAGCTAAAAGTAGCTAATAAATGGTTGAAATAGCATGAATTCCCTAAAAGTAACATATAATGGTTGAAACAGTTAGCTGAAAGTAACTTATAAGTAGTTGAAATGGCATTAGTTTGCTAAAAGTAATAAACAGTTGAAATAGTATCAGTTAGCTAAAAGTAATGGATTATAGTTAAGTAACTAATACACAGTTGTATTAGCAATAGTTAGATAAAGGTAACTGATACGGGGTTGAAATAGCATTAGTTAGCTAAAAGTAATGGATAATTGTTAAAACAGTTAGCTTATAGTAACTGATAAGCCGTAAATAGCATTAATTAGCTATAAGTAATGATAATGATTAAGTAGCTAATACACAGTTGTATTAGCAGTAGTTAGATAAAGGTAACTGATACGGGGTTGAAATAACATTAGTTAGCTAAAAGTAATGGATAATTGTTAAAACAGTTAGCTTATAGTAACTGATAAGCCGTAAATAGCATTAATTAGCTATAAGTAATGATAATGATTAAGTAGCTAATACACAGTTGTATTAGCAATGGTTAGAAAAAAGTGATAAACCGTTGAAATAGCATTAGTTAGCTAAAAATAACAAACAATGGTCACAACAGTAACTGATACACAGATGAAATAGCATTAGTTAGCTAAAAGTAATGCTTAAAACAGCTAGTTAAAAGTAACAAATACACAGTAGAAATAGTAATAGTTAGCTTAAAGTAACTGATAAGTGGTTGAAATAGCATTAGTTAGCTAAAAGTAACTAATAAGCAGTTGAAATGACATTGTTAGTTAGCTAAAAGTAATGGTTGAAACAGTTAGCTAAAACCGATCAGCGGTTGAAATAGCATTAGTTCACTAAAGGCAATGGATAACAGTTAAACAGTTAACGTTAACTAAAAGTAACCACTAAGTGGTTGAAATAGGATTAATTCGCTAAAAAGTAAGTAAGTAAGTAACTGATAAGCAGTCAAAATAGTAATAATTAGCTTTAGTAATGGATAATGATTGAAAACAGATAAAAGTAACTAATAAAGAGTTTAAATGCCATTAGTAATGGATTATGGTTAAAACAGTTAGCTAAAAGTAACTAATAAGCAGTTGAAATAGCATTAGTTTGCTACAAAGTAACTGATCAACAGTTAAAACATCTCACAGGGCCGTTAACACAGTATTGTTTTTTTTTTTAATGCCTGTTAAAACGATCAAATTACATATTCCTTTGTGTCTATGTTAAACTAAGGTATCCCAACAGATTTTAACATTTTGCATGACTATTTACAAACATAAACTTAGATTTACGGGCTTCTTTCCCCCTCTGGTAGCAGCCATGTTACTTGTTTACGTTAGACTACCAC